>NC_072008.2:45668030-45971060 GCF_028885655.2 Pongo abelii
AAAAGGTGAACCCTCCAGGTATGGCCTCACCTGGAAAAAAAAGCCAGCTCCAGCAGGAACTCTCACCAAAAGATGAGGGATGGGAGTAGCCTTTTCTTGATTTTTTGAAAAGTCTTTGTAAACAGAATCACTCTAAAAAGAATTTTCAGGTGCTCATTAGGACTGGGAATAGGCTTAGGCAAGCAAGGTGCCTGGAGAGAAAAATGCATGGAGATGTCATTCTCAGGTACTGACCGATGAAGAAGTTCAGGCATCTTTCCCAGCACATGCCTGAGAGTGAGTGCTGCCTTACACTTTGCACCCTGGGGACCTCACTTGCCTCACTCTAGTCTGTCCTGGTGCCAAGAAGAAACTCCTAACTGATTGACCCCACGGAAATGAGCCAAGTTGGGTCACCACACTCAATAGTTGGATGGATCTGGGGGAGGTGGATCCTTCTCTCTACTTTTTGGAAATCTAAACTTCATTACCAGTAGTATAGAATTATTTTTCATTTGTTTTTATATAACAGTTGGTGATATGGTTTGGCTCTGTGTCCCCATCCAAATCTCATCTCTTGAATTCTAATCACGATATGTCAGGGGAGGGGCCTGGTGGGAGGTGATTGAATCATGGGGGTGGACTTCTCCTTTGCTGTTCTCATGATAGTGAGTGAGTTCTCATGAGATCTGGTTGTCTGGAAATGTGTGGCACTTCCCCTTTTATTCTCTCTCTCTCTCCTGCTGACATGTAAGATGTGCTTTGCTTCCCCTTCACCTTCTGCCATGATTGTAAGTTTCCTGAGGCCTCCTCAGCCATGCAGAATTGTGAGTCAATTAAAACTTTTTTCTTTATAAATTACCCAGTCTCAGGTAGTTCTTTATCGCAGTGTGAAAACACACTAATACAGTTGGCATCTTTAAGTGTTTGTTGGAAATTTATGGGGTTGATCAAGGAAAGATAGAATAAAATACTTTACAGTTACACAGCTTGGCTTTTTGTTATAGTCTTATTAAATTACCTCTATAGTGACTCATTTATCTTATAGAGCCAGGAAATAGATACCAGACATTAGGATAAAGACAGCTTAAAAAATTCAGAATCTAATCAAGACTGAGGAAGTTAGCTTGAACATCAGTGAGGATTACAGATTACTGCAAGCAGATGAAAGAAAGAAAATATGGCACCCCTTGAACTCAGAAAAGATCAACCTGTATGAAGAGCTCAGACATGGGATTCTATAATAGTAACTGTGAAAAGGGCTCAGCCTTAAGCTCTCAGAAACTTGAAGATACTAGAATGATTTCAACATAGTGAACCTGCCTGTACTGATTGTACAATTATAATTTTAGATGCTGTCATAAGGCTGACTTCTTAGTTTAATTAAACAAATGTTCTGAAACATTATAAATACATAAATACCAAATATGCAAAGATTCCTTACTGCAAATGTATCAAAACACAAAACGGATTCTTTTTTTTTGTTTTTTTGAGATGGAGTTTCTCTCTTTTTGCCCAGGCTGGAGTGCAATGGCATGATCTCAGCTCACTGCAACCTCTGCCTCCTGGATTCAAGAGATTCTCCTGCTTCAACCTCCAGAGTAGCTTAGATTACAGGCATGTGCCACCACGCATGGCTAATTTTTGTATTTTTAGTAGAGACAGTGTTTCACCATGTTGGCCAGGCTGGTCTCGAACTCCTGACCTCAGGTGATCCACCCACCTCGGCCTCCCAAAGTGCTGGGATTACAGGCGTGAGCCACTGCACCTGGCCACAAAATGGATTCTTTTACAGATTTATTATTTTAATTCTAAATCTACTTGAGTTTATAATAACTATATCCCTTGTGGTAGGCAGAATTCTAAGATGACCCACAGTGACCCACACTCTTGTATAATCCCTTCCTCTTCAGTGTGGTTAGAACCTGGGATTATGATGAGATGTTACTCCTGTGATTATATTACTCATCCATTGACTTTGAGCTAATCAAAACAGAGATTATCCTGGATGGGCCTGACTTAATCATGTGAGCCTTTAAAAGAAGGCAAAGCATCAGAGACGACATGTGCTCCTGCTGACTTTGAAGATGCAGCTGACCCTTGATCAACAAACAGCAAAAACCAGGGACTTCAGTTCTATAACCTAAAAGAACTAAATTATGTGAGCTTGGAAGAGGGGTTTGATGTTCACATGAGAACCATAGTCCTGGCAGATACCTTCATTTCAGCCTGGGAGAGCCTGAACAGAGGACCAGTTAATTTGTGCCTGCACTCCTGATCCACAGGTACTGTGTAATAGGAAACCAATATTCTCCTTATAGTGGGTTGAATTGTCTCTCCCCAAAATATATGTTGAAGTTCTAATCCCTTGTACCTGTGAATGTGACATTATTTGGAAGTAGAGACTTTACAGATATGATCCTGTTAACATAAAATTATACTGGATTGGAAAGGATGCTAAATCTAATTACTGGTGCCCTTATAAGGTGAGGAAGATTTGAAGGCACAAAATATACATAGAAGGAAGACGGCCATGTGAAGATGAAGGCAGAAATGGGAGTGATGTAGCTACAAGTCAAGAAATGACAAGAATTGCTGCTAGCAACCACCAAAAGCTGGAAAAGGCAAGGAAGGATTCTTCTCCTCTAGAGGCTTCATAGAAAGCATGGCCCTGGCAAAACCTTGATTTCAGACTTTTGCCCTCCAAAACTTTGAGAATTAATTCCTGTCGTAAACCAACTGTATTAGTTTATTGTCATACTGCTATAAAGAAATACCTGAAACTGGGTAATTTATAACCAAAAGAAGTTATAAATTCCTGTACAGGTTGTACAGGAAGCATAGTGGCATCTTCTTCTGGAGAGGCCTCAGGGAACTTACAATCATGGTGGAAGGCAAAGGGAGAGCCAACACTTTACATGGCCAGAGCAGGAGAAAGAGAGAGAGCGGGAGAGAGGGGGTATGTGCCACACACTTTTAAACAATCAGATCTCACAAGTACTCACTATAATGACAGCAAAATCAAGGGGGGATGGTGTTAAACCATGAGAAACAGTCCCCATGAGCCAATAACCTCCCACCAGTGTCTCCTACTTCCAGCATGGTGGATTACATTTCAACATGAAGTTTGGGTGGGACAGAGATCCAAACCGTATCACCAACCAGTTGCAGTTACAGAAGCTTTAGGAAACTAATACACCCCCTGAAGAGATGCTATGGTACTTCTGACAGACTGGCTAGATTCTCAGCAAACCCATATCCTCTTCCCAGGCACATGGCTAGACTACATTTCCCAGCCACCTTTTATGTGGCAGGACCATGTGACTAGTTCCTGCTGATAGATTGTAAACAGAGGGGCTGTAACACTTCAATGGCTGAATTAAAAGAAGTTTACAGATTCAAAGCAATCCCTATCAAAATTACACTGTCATTTTTCATGGAAATAGGCAAAAATAATCATTAAATTCCAATGGAACAACAAAACACCCCAAATAGCCAAAATAATCTTGAGGTAAAAGAACAAACTGGAGATATTACCCTACCCAACTCCAAGATATAAAGATTGTAATAAAAACAACATGGTACTGGCATAAAAAGAGACTCATCAACCAATGAAATAGGATAGAAAGCCTGGAAGTAATAACAGAGTGATATGATTTCACTCTGTTTCCCCAGCCAAATCTCATGTTGAATTGTAATTTCCAATTTTCGGGGAGGTACCTGGTGGGAGGTCATTGGATCATGGGTACAGATTTCCCCCATGCTGTTCTCATGATAGTGAGTGAGTTCCCACAAGACCTGATGGTTTAATTGTGCATGGCACTTCAACACTTGCTCTCTCTCTCTCTCTCCTGCTCTGCCATTGTAAGTCATACCTGCTTCCCCTTCACCTTCCACTATGATTGTAAGTTTCCTGAGACCTCCCAGTCATGCCTCCTGTTAAGCCTGTGGATCTGTGAGTAAATTAAACCTCTTTTCTTCATAAATTAACCAGTCTCAGATAGTTCTTTATAGCAGTGTGAGAATGGACTAAAACAGAAAATTGGTACTGGGAGTGGGGCATCACTATAAAGATACCTGAAAATGTGGAAGTGACCTTGGAACTCGGTAACAGGCAGAGGTTAGAACAGTTTGGAGGGCTCAGAAGAAGAGAGGAAGATGTGGGAAAGTTTGCAACTTCTTAGAGACTTGTTGAATGGTTTTGACCAAAATGCTGATAGTAATATGGACAATGAAGTCTAGGCTGAGAACTAGAGTAAAGGTCATTCTTTCTATGCTTTAGCAAAGAGACTGGCAGCATTTTGCCCCTGCTCTAGAGATCTGTGGAAATTTGAACTTGAGAGAGATAATTTAGGGTATCTGGCAGAAGAAATTTCTAAGCAGCAAAGCATTCAAGATGTGAACTGGCTGTTTCTAAAAGCATATGATCATACGCATTCACAAAGAGATGGTCTGAAATTGCAACTTATATTTAAAAGGGAAGCAGAGCATTAAAGTTTGGAAAATTTGTAGCCTGACCAAGTAGTAGAAAAGAAAGCCCATTTTTGGGGAGAAATTAAAGCCTGCTGCAAAAATTTGCATAAGTAAAGAGGAGATGAATGTTAATAGCCAAGACGATGGGGAAAATGTTTCCAGGGCATTTCAGAGATCTTCACATCAGCCCCTTGCATCACAGGCCCAGAGGCCTAGGAGGAAAAAATGGTTCCATGGGCCATACCCATTACCCGGCTACTCTGTGCAGCCTCAGGAGATGGTGCCCTGCATACCGGCTGCTCCAGCTCCAGCTATGACTAAAAGGGGCCCAGGTACAGCTTGGGCTTTGGCTTTAGAGGGTACAAGCCCCAAGCCTTGGTGGCTTACATGTGGTTTTGGGCCTGTGGGTGCACAAAAGACAAGACTTGAAGTTGGGGAACTTCTGCCTAGATTTCAGAGGATGTATGGAAATGCCTGGATGTCCAGGCAGAAGTTTGCTGCAAGGGCAGAATCCTTAGGGAGAACTTCTACTACAGCAGTGTGGAGGGGAAATATGGGGTTGGAGCCTCCATACAGAGTCCCCAATGGGGCACTGCCTAGTGGAGCTGTGAGGAGGGCCAACATCCTCCAGACCCCAGAATGGTAGATTCTTGCAGACATCTTGCACAGTGCACCTGGAAAAGTGCAGGTACTCAATGCCAGCCTATGAAACCAGCTGTTGGGGCTGTACCCTGCAGATCCACAGAGGCAGAGCTGCCCAAGGCCTTGGGAGACCACTCCTTGCATTAGTGTGGCCTGGATGTGAGAAATAGAGTCAAAGAATATTATTCTGGAGCTTTAAGATTTAATGACTGCCCTGGGGGTTTGGGACTTGCATGGGACCCGTCGCCCCTTTGTTTTGGCTGATTTCTCCCATTTAGGATGGGAGCATTCACCCAATGTCTGTACCCCCATCATATCTTGGAAGTAACTACTTGTTTTTGATTTTGCAGGCTCTTAGGTGAAAGGTAGTTTCCTAGTCTCAGATGAGACTTTAGACTTGGATTTTTGGGTTAATGCTGGAAAGAATTAAGACTTTGGGGGAATTTAGGGAAGGCATAATTATGTTTTGAATGTGGGAAGGACATGAGATTTGGGAGGGGCCAGGGCAGAATGATATGTTTTAGCTCTGCATCCCCACCCAAATCTCATGTTAAATTGTAATTCCCAGTGTTGGGGGAGGTACCTGGTGGGAGGTCACTGGATCATGGGGCAGGTTTCCTCCATGCTCTTCTCATGATAGTGAGTGAGTTCTCATGAGATATGCTTCTTTAAAAGTGTATGGCACTTCCCTACTTACTCTCTCTCTCCTGCTTTGCCATGATAATATATGCCTGCTTCCCCTTCACCTTCTGCCATGATTGTAAGTTTTCTGAGCCCTCCCAGTCATGGTTCCTGTTAAGCCTGTAGAACTGTGAGTAAATTAAACCTCTTTTCTTCATAAATTACCCAGTCTCATGTCATTGTTTATAGCAGTGTGAGAACAAAATAATACATCATGCATTTATGATAAATTGATATTTTTACAAAGAGGCCAAAGGCATACAATGCGGGGAGGACAGTCTAATTAATAAATAGTGTGGGGAAAACTGGTTATCCACATACAGAAGAATGAAATTGGACCCTAACCTTGCACCACATACTGAAATCAACTCAAAAAAAGATTAAAGACTTAAACATAAGACCTAAAACTGTAAAAGAACCAGAAGAAAACAGAGAGGGAGAGGTTCATGACATAGGTCAGGGCAAGGACTTTTTGGATATGACCTCAAAAGCTCAGGCAACAAAAGCCAAAATAGACAAATGGGGAGGGGATAGTATCAAACTAAACAGTGTCTGCACAGAAAGAGAAAAAAAAAAGAACAACAAAAACTCCAATTAACAAAGTAAAGAGACAACCCACAGAGTGGGAAAAGTTATTTGCAAACCGTACATCTGATAGCTGGTTAATATCCAAAATATGTAAAGGAAGCAAGATGTCTCAATAGAAGTCTCCACCAATTGTCCCCCCAAGAAGGACACCAATTTAACATCTATCTACACAAAAAAAGCACCTTCATAAGAATCAAAAATTAGGTGAGCACTCACAGTATGTGGCTTTAGCTTCATATCACTGAAAGAGGCACTGAAGAGGAGAAAAAAAGTCTTGAGTCGCAGACACTACCCATCCTCCATCCCCTGGCAGTAGCCGTGTGGCACAGAGAGAATCTGTGAAGGTGGGAGAGGGACAGCACAGCAATTGTGAGACATTGCATTGAACTCAGTATTGCCGTGTGGTAGCAGAAAGCAAACTGGGCTTAACTCAGCTAATGGCTGCCCACAGAGGGAGCATTTAGACCAGCCCTAGCCAGAGGGAAATCACCCAACTCAGTGGTTGGAACTTGAGTTCTGGCAAGCCTTGCCACACTAAGCTAAGACTCTCTGGGTCCCTAAATAAACTTGAACAGCAGTCTAGGCCACAAGGACTGAAATTTGTAGGCAAGTCCTAGTGCTGAACTCAACTCAGTGCCAGTGGGGCACAAGACCTACTGAGACACCAGGTGGGGCAGCTAAGGGAGTGCTTGTGACAACCTTCCCCCAGCCACAAGCTGCACAGCCTATGGATTCAAAAGGGACCCCTTCCTTCTGTTTGAGGAGAGGAGAGGGAAGAGTAAAGAAGATTTTGTCTTACATCTTTGATACCAGCTCAGCCACAGTAGGATAGAGAGCCAGTCAAAGATGTAAGGACTCCTTTCCAGGACCTAACTCCCAGACAACATTTGTAGACACACACTGGGCCAAAAGGGAATCCACTACCTTGAAGGAAGAGACCCAGTCCTGGCAGGACCCATCACCTGCTGACTAAAGAGCCCTTAGGCCCTGAATAACGAGGAGTAATACCCAGATGGTGTGTCATGTGTCGTGGGTGAGACTCTGAGACTTCTTGGATTCAGGTGAGACTTAGCATATTCCCAGCTGTGGTGTCTATGGGGCAAGACTCCTTCTGCTTGAGAAAAGGAGAGGAAAAAGTAAAGGAGACTTTGTCTTGCAGTTTACATGCCAGCTCAACCTCAGGGGTTTAGAGCACAAAGTGGGCTCTTGGGAACCCCAATTCCAGGACTTGGCTCTTGGACTGCATTTCTGGACCTGCCCTGGGCCAGAGGGGAGCCCTTTGTCATGAAGGATGAGTTCCAAGCCAGGCAACATATACCACAAGCTGACTGAAGAGCCTTTGGGTCTTAAGGGAACATTGGCAGTAGCCTGACAGTACTCTCTGAAGGCTTGTGGTGGTACTAGCCATGGCATGAGGCTCCTCTGCCTATGAAAAGGGGAGAAAAGATTGGGAAAAACTGCATCACATGATATGAGTGCCAGCTTAATTGTAGTATAATAGAACACTAGGTAGACTTCTAAGGTATTGACTCCAGTTCCTGGCTCCTGGATAGCATCTCTGGACCTCCCTGGGGCCTGAGGGAACTTGCCTTCCTGAGTGGAAGGACACAAGCCTGATAAGCTTCAACACCTTCTGATTATAGGGTCCCAGTGCCTTGAATGAACATAGGTGGTAGCCAGGTAGTGTTTACAGTGGACCTTGGGTGAGACCCAGTGCTGTGCTGGCCTTAGATCTCACCCAGCACAGTCCCAGTGATGGTGGCCACAGGAGTGCTTGTATAACCACATTACCAGCTCTGGATGGCTCAGAACAGAAACAGAAACTGTGTTTGTTTGGGAGGAAGTAAGGGCAGAGAACAAGTGCCTGCCTGGTAATCCAGAGAATGCCTCTGGATCTTATCCAAGACCACCAAGATGGTACCTCTATGAGTCTGCAAGAACCACAGTGTTAGTGGGCTTGGGGTGTCCCCTAATGCAGATATGGCTTAGAACATAATACCAAAGTCCTTTCGAATGCTTGAAAGTCTTCCTAAGAAGGGCAGGTAAAAACAAGCTTAGCCTGCGAAGACTACAATAAATACCTAACTCTTCAATGCCTTTACACAGACAAATGTCCCTCAGCACCAAGACTATCTTGGAAACCATGACATCACCAAATCAACTAAACAAGGTAGAAGGGACCAGTCGTTAAGAAACAGATATGTGAACTTTCAGACAGAGAATTCAAGATGGCTGTTTTAAGGAAACTTAAAGATATTCAAGACAACACAGAGAAAGAATTCAGAATTCCATGAGATAACTTTAACAAAGAGATGGAAATAATTAAAATGAATCAAGCAGCAATTCTGGGGCTGAAAAATGCAAATGACATACTGAAGAATGCATTAGACTCTTTTAATAGCAGAACTGATCAAGCAGAGGAAAAAAATAATGTGCTTGAAGATAGTCTATTTGAAAATATACAATCAGAGATGATAAAAGAAAAAAGAATAAAAATAATGAAGCATTCCTACAGGATCTAGAAAATAGCCTCAAAAGGACAAATCTAAGAGTTATTGACCTTAAAGAGGAGGTAGAGAAAGAGATAGGAGTAGAATGTTTATTCAAAGGGATGATAACAAATAATTTCCCAAACCTAGAGAAATATGTCAATATCTGTGTACGAGGAGGTTACAGAACACTAAGCATATTAACCCAAAGAAGACTACCTCAAGGCATTTAATTATTAAGCTGCCAAAGGTCAAGGATAAAGAAAGGATCCTAAAAGCAGCAAGACAAAAGAAACAAATCACATACAATGGACTTCCAACATGTCTGGCAGCAGCCTGTTCAGTGGAAATCTTACAGGCCAAGAGAGGGTGACATGACATATTTAAAGTGATGAAGGAAAAAAAAACTTTTACCCTAGAATAGTATATCCAGTGAAAATATCCTTCAAACATGAAGGAGAAATAGTCTTTCCCAGAGAACCAAAAGCTAAGGGATATCATCAACACCAGACTTGTCCTACAAGAAATGCTAAAGGGAATACTTTAGTCAGAAAGAAAAACACATTAATGGGCATAAGAAATCATATGAAGGTAGAAAACACTCTGCTAATATTAAGTACACAGAAAAACACAGAGTATTATAACCCTGTAACTGTGCTGTGTAAAGTACTCTTAAGTAGAAAGACTAAATGATGAACCCATCAAAAATAATAACTACAACAACTTTTAAAGACATAAATAGTACAATAAGATGTAAATAGTCACAACACAAGTTAAAAAGTAGGGGGATGAAATTAAGGCATAGAGTCTTTATTTGTTTTCTTTTTGCTTGTTTGTTTGTTTTTGTAAACAGTATTAAGTTGTTATCAGCTTAAAATAATGAGTTATAAGATAGTATTTGCAAGCCGCATGGTAACCTTAAATTAAAAAAATATATACAACAGATACAGGAACCAAAGAAATCAAGAAATTATGGCATACCACCAGATGAAATCACCTTCACTAAAGGGAAGGCAGGAAAGAGTGAAAGAAGGAGAAGAAGATCACAAAGCAACCAGAAAACAAATAACAAAATGGCAGGAGTAAGTCCTTACTTATCAATAACAACATTAAATGTAAATGGACTAAAATTTCTAATCAAAAGACATACTGTGGCTGAATGGGTGATTAAAAAAAAAGGGAACCCAATGATCTATTGCCTACAAGAAACACACTTCAACTCTGAAGACACACATAGACTGAAAATAAAGGTATTCAAAAGATATTTCATGCCAATGGTAACAAAAACAGAGCATGAGTACCTATACTTATATTAGACAAAAGAGATTTCAAGACAAAAACTATAAGAAGAGGCAGAGGAGATCACTAATGATAAAGGGGTAAATTCAGCAAGAGATATAACATTGTAAATACATATGCACTCAACACTGGAGCACCCAGATATACAAAGAAAATATTATCAGAGCTAAAGAGAGAGACAGGCCTCTATACAAAAACAGCTGGAGATTTCAACACCTCACTTTCAGCATTGGACATATCTTCCAGACACAAAATGAACAAAGAAACAATGGGCTTAATCTGCACTATAGACCAAATTAATCTAATAATATTTACAGAACATTTCATCCAAGAGCTGCAGAATACACATTCTTTTCCTCAGCACATGGAACATTCTCATGGAGAGACCATATGTTAGCTCACAAAACAAGTATTAAAACATTCCAAAAAATTGAAACACTATCAAGCATCTTCTCTGACTACAATGGAATAAAACTAGAAATCAATAACAAGAGGAATTTTGGAAACTATACAAATACATGGAAATCAACCAATATGCTGCTGAATGACCAGTGGGTCAATAAAAAAGTTAAGAAAAAACTAAAAAAATTTATTGAAACAAATGACTATGAAAACACAACATACCAAAATCTATGGGATATAGCAAAAACAGTACTAAGTGAGAAGTTAATAGCTATAAGCACCTACATCAAAAAAAAGAAGAAAAACTCAAATAATGTAACAATCCATCATAACAAACTAGGAAAGGAGAGTAAACCAAACCCCAAATTAGTAGAGGAAAAGAAACAATAAAGACCAGGGCAGAAATAAATGAATTTGAAATGAAGAAAATAATGTGAAAGGTCAAGGAAACAAAAAGTTGGGTTTTTTTGAAAAGATTAACAAAATTGACACACCCTTCGTGAGACCAAATAAGAAAAAAAGAGAAAAAATCCAAATAAGTAAAATCGGAGGTGAAAAAGGAGATATTACAACTGATACCACAGAAATAGAAAGGATCACTGGTGGATACTATGAGCAACTACAGGCCAATAAGTTGGAAAATCTAGAAGAAATGGATAAACTCCTAGACACATGCAACCTACCAAGATTGAACCATGAAGAAATCCAAAACCCAAACAGACCAATAATAAGTAACAAGATCAAAGCTGTAATAAAAAGTCTCCCAGCAAAGAAATGTCTGGGACCCAATGGCTTCAGTGCTAAATTCTGCCAAACATTTAAAGAAGAATAAAAAGCAAGCCTAGTCTGACTAACCAAAAAAATAAAAGAAGAGGGAATACTTCCAAACTGATTCTATGAGATCATTGTTCGCCTGATATCAAAACCAGACAAAGACACATCAAAAAAAAAAAAAAAAAAAAGAAAAGAAAACTACACGCCAATATCATGTATAAATATTGATGCAAGAATCCTTAGCAAAGTACTAGCAAATGGAGTACTTTAATGTTGTTGAACACATTAAAAAGATCACTCATCTTTATTTATTTTTTTTTTGAATACTAAAACTCCTCTTGATATTCTTGAAATTTCTTGATAACATATGATAATGCAAAAATGTTAGTTATGAATTCACTCATTGAACAGATATGTGCCAAGCCCTGTTTTACATAATGGAGATAGAAGAGTTAAAAAAAAATCTCTGCCCTCAGGGAGCTTACGTTCTAGTGAGGAAATGCAGAAACACAAATAAAAAAGGTAAATGTATCTTTCTATTTATTTTCATGTTCATTTAACCTCTCAGAGAATAATATGTCTAAATATCTAAAATACTATGGTCAGTTTGATCTTGATTTTCATTATTAATTCCTTACTATAGAACTATATAAAAGATCAGAAGCTTAAACATCAAAATATAAAGTGTGGTTATCTCTGAACATTATAATTATAAATGATTTCATAGTTGACATGTCTTTCCTGTTTTTCAAAAATAAGTTCTACAATGAATGTGTATCCCTGCAGAAATATAAAATTTAAAGTCCAACATAAGTCATCACAATTTTTCATTCCTTTTTATTTATTTATAAATTCTGTGTTATTTATAACACAGAATGCTAATAATCAATGGCCTGTATTAGACCAAAATGGCAATAAAGACCAAAAAAAAAAAAAAAAAAAAAAAAAGATCACTCATCACGACCAAGTGAGACTTATCCCACTGATGCAAGGATGGTTCAAAATATACAAATCCATCAATGTGGTACCTCATATGAACGGAATGAATGATCAAAGTCACATGATCATTTCAGTTGATGCTGAAAAAAGAATTTGATAAAATTAAACATCCCTTTATGATAAAAACGTTAAAAAAACACTGAGGATAGAAGGAACATATGTCAACATAATAAAAGCCAAATATGACAGACCAACAACCAGTGTCATACTGAATGGGAAAAAAACTGAAAGCCTTTCCTCTGAAATCTGGAACATGAGAAGGATCCCCACTGTCACCACTGTTATTCAACATAGTACTGGAAGTCCTAGTTAGAGCAGACAAGAGAAAGAAAGAAAGGGCATCCAAATTGGAAAGGAAGAGGTTAAATTATCCTTGTTTGCAGACAGTATAATCTTAGGTGTGGAGAAAAACTAAAGACTCTACCAAAAAAAAAAAAAAAACCTATTGGAACTGAAAAACAATTAAGGACAGTTGCAGGGTACAAAATCAACATACAAAAATCAGTAGCATACGTATATGCCAACACTAAACAATCTGAAATAGTAATGAAAAAGTAATCCCATTTTTAGTATCTACAAATAAAATACCTAGGAATTAACTAAAGAAGTGAAAGATCTCTATAATAAAAACTATAAAAAATTGATGCAAGAAATTGAAGAGGACACAATAAAATGGAAAGATATTCTATTTTCATGGATTGGAAAAATAAATACTGTAAAAATGACTATACTATCCAAGGCAATCTAGAGATTTAATGCAATGCCTATCAATGCCCATGACATTCTTCCCAGAAATATAAAAAGCAGTCATAAAATTTATATGGAACCACAAAAGATGCAGAATAGTCAAAAGTATCCTAAGCACAAAGAAAAAAATTGGAGAAATCACATTATCTGACTTTAATTTACACTACAGAACTATAGAACTAAAATGTCATGATGCGGGTATAAAAATAGACACATAAATCTGTGGGACAGAGTAGAGAACCCAGAGAGAAATCCATTAATCTGCAGTTCAAAATGAACTCATTTTTGACAAAGGCGCGAAGAACATACACTGGGGAAAGGATAGGCTCTTCAATAAATGGTGCTGAGAAAACTGGATGTCCATATGCAAAAGAATGAAACTAGACCTCTCTCTCTCTCCATATACAAAAATCAAATCAAAATAGATTAAAGACTTAAATCTAAGATCTCAAACTGTGAAACTCTTGCAAGAAAACATTGAGGAAAATCTCCAGGACATTGGTCTGTGTGAAAATTTCTTCGGTAATACACCACAAGCACAGGCAGCCAAAGTAAAAATGGACAAATGAGATCACATTAAGTTAAAAACCTTCTGCACGGCAAAGGAAAAAGAAACAATCAACAAAGTTAAGAGACAACGCACAGAATGAGACAAAATATTTTCAAACTACCCATCTGAGAAGACATTAATAACCAGAATACATAAGGAGCTCAAACAACTTTATAGGAAAAAGCTAATAATACAATTTAACAATGGGGAACAGAATAGATGTTTTTCAAAAGAAGACATAGAAATGGCAAACAGGTATATGAAAAGGTGCTCGACATTATTGAACATCAGAGAATTGTATATCAAAAACTACTATGAGGTATCGTCTCACCTCAGTTAAAATGGCCTTAATCCAAAAGTCAGGCAATAACGAATGCTGGCGAGGATGTGGAGAAAAGGGAACCCTCATATATTGTTAGTGGGAATGTTAATTAGTATAACTAGCATGGAAACCTGTTTGGAAGTTCCTCAAAAATCTAAAAATAGAGATACCATACAATCCCAATCCTAGGTATATACCCGAAAGAAAGGAAATCAGTATATCGAAGAGATTTCCACACTCCCATGTTTATTGCAGCACTATTCACAATAACCAAGAGTTGGAAGCAATCTAAGCATCCATCAATAGATGAATGGGTACAGAAAATTTGGTACACATACACAACAGAATACTACTCATCCATAAAAAGAACGAGATCCTGTCATTTGCAACAATGTGGATGAAACTGGAGGTCATTATGTAAAGTGAAAATAAGCCAGGCATAGAAAGACAAACTTCACCTGTTCTTACTTAGTTTTGCTAGCTACAAATTAAAACAATTGAATTCATGGAGATACAGAGTAGAAACATGGTTACCAGATGTTAGCAAGGGTTGTGGGTTTGAAGGACAGGGATTGGGGAGGGTTAATGGGTATAAAAAAATAGAAAGAATGAACAAGACCTAGTATTTGCTAGCTCAACAGAGTGACTATAGTCAAAAATAATTTAATTATACATCTTAAAATGACTAAAAGAGTAAAATTGGATTGTTTGTAACACAAAGGATAAATGCTTGAGGTGATGGATACTCCATTTACCCTGATGTGATTATTACAAATTGCATGCCTGTATCAAAATATCTCATGTAACCCATAAATATATACACCTACTATGTACCCGCAAAAATTAAACATTAAAATTAAAAACAAAACAAACAAAGTATATAACAACTCAATAGCAAGAAAACAAGTAACCAACTTTTTAAATGGGCATGGACCTGAATATACATTTATCAAAAGAAGACATATAAATGACCAACGGGTTCATGAAAAAATGTTCAATGTCACTAATCATTTTCAAATTAATACCACAATAAGATATCATCTCACACCTTTTGTAATGGCTTTTATCAAAAAGATGAAAGATAAGTGTTGACAACAATGTGGAGTTAAGGGAACCCTAACACACTCTTGGTGGGAATGTAGATTAATACAGCAGTTATAGAAAATGACGTGGAGGTTCCTCAAAAAACTTAAAACACAACTACTATATGATCCAGCAATTCCACTTCTGAGAATGTATTCAAAGGAATTGAAATCAATATGTCAAAGGGATATCTGCACTTTCATGTTCATTTCAGCATTATTCATAATAACCAAGTTATAGAATCAACCTAGGTGTCTAGAAAGATAAATACTGCATGATCTCATTCATGTGTGGAATCTAAAAATAGTTAAATTCATAGAAGTAGATGATAGAATGATGATTACCAGAGGCTGAGGAAGGCGGACAGAGAGAATGGGCAGTTGAGGGTCAAAGGATACAATGTTTCAGTTAGACAGGAGGAATAAGTTTTGATATCTATTGCACAGCAGGGTGACTATAGTCAATGATGATGTATGTTTCAAAATAACTGAGAATAAATGTCAAGTGTATCACCACAAAAAATGTTAAATAAGTGAAATGATGGATATATTAGCTTGATTTAATCATTCCACATTATATACATATATCAAAACATCATACTGTATCCCATAAATATAATAGTTATAAAATATTAAATAAAAATATTAGTAAAACAGTAAAAAAATAAAATCTGGTAATTAAAAGCTGGAGCTGGTGTGCTTTGTCTAGCCTCTGTCTCTTCTCATTCCATAGCAACCTCGGAGGCCATGTGTTGATGATGACAGCTCCAAAAGACTAAATGAGCTTGAATCTCCAAGTCTTTGCCTAGAGTAAAACCACAGGCCAGGAAAATCTGCATTGGACTTCCTATGAGAGAGAAATAAATTCATATTGTGCTAAGCCACTGAGATTTGGAGGTTTTTGAATCACCCCATTACCTCATCCCAAATAAGTTTTGACTGTTGATACTACATGGTGTCCAGAGATATCAGCTGGGATGTGAAGTCTAGACCTTCAGACAGACATGGCAATTTTTCTCTTGATCTTGACTGCCAAGCTGAGCTCTCTTTTCACACTCATAGTGTCTTGTACTACATAACTTAAGGACGGGATGACCATGTAGACCATGTCCCCGATTTGTGTCTAATTACCAAATCAGCCTAATTATTACCAAATTCTTCTATCTACTCATGGAATCCTGCAACTTCAGGCTGCTCCTTCCTGGGACGAAAGTTGTTTTCTAAATTTTTGTGTACACATTTATGGGACACATGTGATATTTTGTTACATACATAGAATGTGTAATGATCAAGTCAGTATTTGGGGTATCTATCACCTCAAATATTTATTATTTCTATGTGCTGGTAATATTTCAAGTCTTTTAGCTATTTTGAAATATATGATACATTGTTGCTAAGTATAGTAACCCTACTCTGCTATCAAACATTGGAACTTATTCCTGCTATTTAACTGTACATTTGTACCCATTAACCAGCCTCTCTTCATCCCTCGTATCCCCACACCACCCTTCCCAGCTTCTGGTATCTATCATTCTACTCTCTGTCTCCATGAGATCAACTTTTTTAGCTCCCACATATGAGTGAGAACATTGGATTTTCTGTGCCTGGCTTATTTCACTTAACGTAGTGACCTCCAGTTCCATTCATGTTGCTGTGAATAACATGATTTCATTCTTTCTTATGGCTGTATAGTATTCCACATTTTCTTTATCCATTTGGCTGTTGATGGATACTTAAGTTGATTCCATATCTTTGTTATTGTGAATAGTGCTGCAATAAACACTGGGGTGCAGATATCCCTTTGATATACTGATCTTTTCCTCTTTGGATAAATACCCAGGAGTGGGATTGCTGGATCACATGGTAGTTCTATTTTAAGTTTTTTGAGAAATCTCCATACTGTTTTCCACAGTGACTGTACTAATGTACGTTCCTGCATAATGTATAAGAATTCCCCTTTTCTCCACATCCTCACCAGCATGTTATTTTCTTCATCTTTTTAGTAATAGCCATTATAGCTGGAGTAAGGTGATATCTCACTGTAGTTTTGATTTGCACTTTCCTGCTGATTAGTGATGTTGAGCATTTTTTCATATATGGCTTGGCCATTTGTATGTCTTCTTTTTTTAATTTCTCTCATCTTTATTTTTATTAAAAAACAAACAAAACAAAGTCACCACCAACCACATGACAACTGGCCAGAGAAGGCCTTGCTTCCCTCCCTCCTTTGCGTCCCCTGTGCCTAGTCAGCAGGGTCAGGGAGGCAGTCGGCACTGATGTTAGTTTTGCCCAAAGGGAGTATTACAAGAGAGGCTTAGGAAAGGGAAGGAAACCTGGACAGGCTTTTCAGCATTGAGAAGTCACTCAAAATGGATTTGCTTTCAATAACTGGTATGTCTGAAATGCAGGGAGGGAAGACCATGCTGTCAACAATCATAACCCGCTTTTTACAGGTTGGCTCCAGGGAGGGTTGGGTCGGAATTGTGTCTTAAGGAAGGAGAATGGTTTCATGAGCTTGCTCAGCTCTCCTGGAACAAAGACAAGGTGCTACATGTTGTTTGTTAGGCTTATACTAGAGCGGGTTTGGGGCTGCGGGTCTGAAGTCCTTGTTAATGCATTTAGTGCTGGTGAGAAGGGTGGGCCCCAGCCTTGGACGCTGAAGTCCTCTAAAGAGAAGGCAGAGACACAGCCTCAGATCCCCGTCACCTTCCACTGAATAAGGGAGATGGGGAGGAGGTCTCAGCGGTTGGCCTCCTGCAAGCCCAGATGCCTGCCAGCCTGGGCCTGCTTCCTTAGCGCTGTGAGAGCTTGTGTCTGGTGGGCAGAGAGGACCAAGTGTAGTCCCTGCAGGGCTGACTCTGCTCAAGGCTCCCCAGCTTTGGGCTTGCCGGGCGACCCTGCTCTGCTACCCAGCGGCGGCTTCAGCTGTGGCACAGGTGATTTAGGCATAGACGCCAGCCATCTGACTGGTGGCGCATTGCTGCCTAGTCCTCGCCAGGCATGGTAGCTGAAGAAGGCGCTAGCTCCGTAGGATAATCACCAAACACGCAAAGAACGAGGTAGCCGCACGCTGGTTATACGGCTGCGTGCCCTTCAGGGACGTCTCATCAACTGCCGCAGAGCAGGCGATGAAGGCGGTGACGTAAAGAACGGTGGCACTGACGTTAAACATCATTAACACTAGTGGCCAGGGCACCATGTACAACTTCATGTGCAGCTGAAACAGGTAGAGGTTGAAGAAGACGATTGTCACCAGCCAGAGGAAGACAGCTACGAACATCACCCAGCCATAGGCCGGGTACAGGTGGTACGGGGTGTCCGCAATCAGGGCCCACACCAGCAGCCCCAGCACCAGCTGCAGCTGCATGAACGCCCCGAGGCGGGAGCGCACGAAGCCCAGGTCGGTGCGCAGCGCCTACACCAGGCTCCGGCGTCCTGCGCGGGACTGCTGGTCCGTGTGCTCACTTTTGACGGGAACTCGGCCATGGTGGCTCCGCTCGCCTCCCTAGGTCTCTCCAGCCGCCGTCGCCGCCCCTCCAGTGGTGGGTGCCAGCTCCCGCACCGCTCTTCCCCGAGGCTCCCTATCCCGCTGCGGCCCCGAGCACTGCAGGAGGCCGTATGTCTTCTTTTGAGAAATGTCTATTTATGTTATTTGCCCACTTTTTAATGGGATTGTGTGTGTGTGTGTAAACTGTTGTTTGAGTTCCTTGCATATTCTGGATATTAGTCCCTTGTCAGATGAATAGTTTGCAAATATTTTCTCCCATTAACAGGTTGTCTCTTCACTCTGTTGTTTCCTTTGCTGTGCAGAAGCTTTTTAGTTTAATATAGTTACATTTGTCTGTTATTATTTTTGTTGTCTGTGCTTTTGAGGTCTTAACTGTTAAATCTTTGCCTAGATCTATGTCCTAAAGTATTTTCCCTGTTTTCTTCTAGTATTTTTTAAAGTTTCAGTCTTATATTTAAGCATTTAATTTCTCTTGAGTTGATTTTTGCCTATGGTGAGAGATGGGGATTGAGTTTCATTCTTCTGTATGTGGATATCCAATCTTTCCAACACTATTTAGTGAAGAGGGCGTCCTGTACCCAATGTAGGTTCTTGGTTCCTTTACCAGAATGGAAGTTTTAATTTTTATATCTTGAGACTCTTGAAAGTCATGTTTTGGTTCAAATATTTTAAACTTGACACAATTTTCCATCTTCCATCCTTTTTAACACAATTCTTAGAAATTTCAAAATGATATCTGGATAAATTTCTCATAACCTGTCTGACTGCTTGCCCATAATTTTAAGACCATTAATATGCTTGGACATTTAAGAAAACTTTAAGATTCACTGTACTTTTAATTTGTTATGTGCATAGGAATTGATTAAGTGCTTGGGAGGTTTTATTGGTTAGTCAGATATATAAGGGGCTTAAAAAGTACATTGAGAGTGCATGCCTGTAATCCCAGCTATTAAGAAGGCTGAGGTAGGAGGATGGCTTGAGTCTGGGAGTTTGAGACCAGCCTGGGCAACATAACAAAATCCCATCTCAAAAAAATAAACTAAAAAAAGTAAATTAAATTATTCTATCCCCTTATGGGCAGTTGAAAATGCAGAAGGGTACTTAATTAAATGGGACCAAATATCAGTCAAAAATATTTGTGTGATTATTAAACTTTACTAGATTTATAAATAGAATAATGCAATTTGTAGGTTGAACTTAAAATCTTAGAATAAACTGGGTTTGGAATTTGTATCTGTAATAAATAAATCACTTATTATAAACCCCCTCACCTGAGAGCAAAATATTTTCTGCAAACAAACAAACAATCTCATGTTATAGATAAAAAACCAACCAACCAACCAACCAACCAAACAAACAAACAAAAAAGAGCCAGTTCCACACCACATAGTAGATAGCTTTGAACCTGCTCTGAGTTGGGGAATTAGATAATCAAGAGTTTGAGAATACTGTGTAGAATAAGGGTAATGGACTCTGATCAGGGTTTGAGGAACTCCTAAACAGAGAAAGAAACATGAAATTTAGTGCGTATAAAAGATGTGGTATATTTAGACCGGAAAAATCATCATGAATGTTTGTTAAAAATAGGATCCTGAGTCTGTGATTCTGATTCCGTGGATTGGAGGTGGAACTCTGGGGATCCAGAGTGTTTAATACAGTGGTTCTCAAAGGGTGGTCCATGGACCAGCAGCATCAGCATCACCTGGAAACTTATTAGAAATGCAAATTATTGGAATCTCCTAATTCCCACTGTGTAAGATTCTCTAAGAATCTGTTTGAACAAGCCCTCTAGTTGACTTTGATGCTCACTACAATTTGAGAACCACCAGTTTAACAGATGATTCAGTTGAGTCTTATGATTGGATGAGTTTTTCAAACACTACTGCGGGTGACAGAAAATTCAGGGCTCAACCTCCTTATTGAAATGGTCGGTTGAAGTTCACAGAATGTGACAGTTTATTGCTAAAGGCATCTTAGGGCAAGTCTTTAGTGGAGGAATCTACAAAAACAGCAAACGGTTGAAAATAATTGAGCCCGTGGCATGGAATAAGAATTGCATATAGTTTACTTTACAGTTAACTTACACATATCAAATTTAAATGATATTCAGCAGAGTTCTGAAATTAATCTGTCTATATACATTTTTTTAACAAAAAGTGGTTTGTCTTGGCCAGATATGTCTGAAAACCTTGCTTCTGTTCAGATCTGTCCAAATCTCTCTATTTAGGATTTGTTGATCCTTTTTCGCATTCTTTGTAGTCCTTACCCAGCACTGAGCTGCTATTTCTGAATCTGCAGTTAAGGCTGCCAGCTCCGACTTATATTAAGATATTTCCTCTAATGTTCTTTGCCGATTTGAGCCAGCTATTGTTTAGGAATAGCTTCTCTGTTTTCCTGGCTTAGTGGCTGTCTCCCTCTCTGAGGAATCTCTGTCTACTGCTTCTCAATGCTGCCAATACTTCCTGGCTTCATGTCCTCTCAACACCATCATTTTTCAGTTTTCAGATTGAATATGAGCTAGAAGAAGGTCATCCATTGGGTAGACCCATGGCATTTCCTATTATCACAATGTAACCTATTGGATGAGGCAGTCTGCTTAATTTTTTAATGATTTTTTTGTGAATTAATGCAGGTGCATGGCTGTGACAGATTGACTATTTAGAAGCCTTTGAAAATTTCTTCTTGGTTGTGTTACATATAATTAAAATAGCCATGAACATGGGTGCATCTATTGTACATACTTGCAAAGTATGAAGTTCAGAAGTGCAATGAGATGCTGGAGATAAATCTTGGAAATGCCACTGTTGTCTGACAATTCATAATTGTGCAAAGGATGAGGAAGCCACAAGTAACTGTACTGGAATAAGTAGCAGTTTTTGCAGCATTGCCATTTACTTCCCACAGGTGCTCATTGAACAGGAAGATTGTACTCCTAAGGGCAGGCCTGCCCTTAATATTTGCAGAGCTTGAGGCAAGAAGATCAGTGGAGCCCCACTCTCCAAGCCATGCAGCCCCTATCTCCTTTTCTTTCCACCTCTGGCTCTGTCCTGAGCCACTAGGAGCCTTTGGTGGCTATTCTAGACCATGTGACTAAATTCCATCACCCCTATCACCTCACCCACCAGTCACCCCGTAGCACAGTTTGCTCTCAGAATAATGGACCCAAAAGACAACTGCATAGGTACTGGAAGTGACTTGGAAACATTGGGCAGGGAATCTCAGGATCCTGAGATGCAGAGCTGGACCTCGAAGGGGAGATGTGGGCTTTGAGTGGATGTGGCCCTTGGTCCTATGGATTTCTTGCCTCATAAGAGCACACTGGAGGAGATATAGTGCAGGGCCTTCTAAACTTTAGAGTCTGACTTGTTTGCCACAATCAGGAATGTGTGATGTAACATGGCATGAAATAAGTGTAGACCTCTCCATAGGTGAAGGGCCTAGGTGAGGACCCTGGTTGCCCAGGTCTAAGGGTAATACTGGTTATGGAATCCAAATATGGAGAAGATTAATTTGTCAGCAAGGGCATGTCATGATTGTGGGAACTACACCAGATCCCTTACAGTACTCTTCGTCTTGTGTTTAGACGTCTAATTTTTACCAGTAGCCACAATCAGTTAATGTGGAATCCCAAATCATTATGCTCCCATTTCTCCTCTCTTATATTACCTACCCCCATCCCACCCCCTGGAATCTCCCATAGCAATTCGATTTTGCTATTATTTATGCTTTGCAATTTTTAATCAGTCTTTGGAGTTAAAAAGTCTCAAAATTCTTTGGGATTTTGAAATGCTTCATGGGGAAAAATGAGTTTAGTGGTTAAATAAGTTGAGGGAATTATGCATGTGTCATCTCCCTGGCCTGGTGACTTAAAATATAGCTTAACATATTAAAGGCTCTGAGAATTTGTGAAGTAAAGAAATCTGTTTCACTTTACTTAACTCATTGATTCCTACACGTATTTGAAAATAGACTCCCACACCTTTTATGCCAAAGAAATAATTATTGGTAGTTTCTGTCTTAAAAAATTAGACTAAGGCTTTCATTCATTCATTTGATACCTATTTATTATCCCAGTGACTGGACTCGAAATACAAAGGTAAACAAAATAAGACTCTGCTTTGGAGAGCTGTTAATCATTTTACCAGTGTCTTCCTATGTTGATTCCATTTAAGTTTGGGAAAAGCTTAGTTTTGTTTAGGAATCTTAGTTCAGTTATAACTTGAGGTCAGCTGCTATTTAGATGGCTGGAGAAATGCTTGCCTGTCAGAGAGTGCCTATTGCTGATTATATTTTCCAATGTGCTCTGTATGTGAAATACACCTTTGAATTAGAAAATCAGAGATTCCTTTTATCTTGGGTCTGATGTGGGCCATCCCAAACACCCAGGTTACCTTGGGGCTGATGTAATCCAGTACTCCCTCCCAGGGTGTGTTGGGGGTGCTAATGTGGCCCATTACTACTTCCCAGAGTATTTAGGGGCTATTGTGATTTGTCCCAACTTCCCAAGGTACCTTAGGGCTGCTGTGGCCTATCATTACTTCTCAGGTTACTTTGTAGCCTGTCATTTATCTTCCAGGGCCTGTACAATCTAAGGATTGATGGAGCATTAGAGTTGTTGCTACTTGGAACCACTGCTTTTGTTTTGGAGCACAAGCTCTTTTGGGAGGGTTTCAGAGCTCACTGTACATTTCACATTCTAGTTGTATCTCACCACTTGTTTACCGCAATCAGGAATGTGTGATGTAAGTTGGCATGAAATAAGAGTTGCTTGTCTCCATAGGGGTGGTTTTAGGTACAGCCATTTAAAAAAGCAGACAGATGACTGAGTCGCCTCTTGGCATCTCTTCAGTTACAATGACTAGCAGATGCTATTGGTACTCCATCTCTATTTTCTCCACATTCATCTCTACCTGCTGAAAGTTGTTACAGGGAACACCTGTGACACTGTCAGAGGGCTTTCTTACCCCTTTGGCTAACAGGGTATACTCAGCCCTTACACACAGTAAGCATAAAATGCTAGAGAGTTAATGCTTCTGGAAGCAGCCTTCAACCAATGACAGTGAGTTCTCACTCTTAGGATAACTATAAAGAATGTTCTTTTATTTATTTACTTATCTATTTTTATTGGATATTGATGAATTATAATTATACATATTTATGGGGTACAGTGATGCTTTGATATATGTACATATTGTGGATTAATTGAATCAAGCTAAACAAAATATCAATTACCTAAAATACTTAATTGTTCCTCCTGCCTAACTAAAACATTGTCCCCTTGGACCTTTGCCCCCATGCCCCAGCCTATGGAAATTACAATTCTCCTCTCTGCTTCTATGTGTTCAACTTTTTTTTAGCTTCCACATGTGAGTGAGAATATGCAGTATTTGTTTTTCTGTGACTGGGTTATTTAACTTAGCGTAAGGTGCTTCAGGTTCGTCCATGTCATCACAAATGACCTAATTTCCCTCTTTTTAAGGCTGAATAGTATTCCGTTGTCTATATATACCACATTTTCTTTATTCATTCATCAGTTGATGAACACTTAGGTTGATTTCATGACTTTGCCATTGTGAATAATGTTGTAATAAACACGGGAGTGCAGATATCTCTCTGACATACTGATTTCAAATCCTTTGCATATGTACCTAGAAGTGGGATTGCTGGTTCACATGGTAACTCCATTTTTTAGTTTTTTGAGGAAACTTCATACTGTTTTCCATAACGGCTGTATTAATATACATTCCCACCAACAGTGTACTAGAAGTCCCTTTTCTCCACAATCTTTCCAACGGTTGTCATCTTTTGTCTTTTTAATAGTAGCCATTCTGACAAGTGTCAAATGATATTTCATTGTGATTTTAATTTGCATTTCCCTAATGCCTAGTGATGTTGAGCATTTTTTTTTTCATAATACCTGTTGGCCATTTGTATGTCTTCTTTTGAGAAATTTCTATTTGGACCCTTTGCCCATTTTTTAAGCAGATTGTTTGTTTTCTTACTATTGAGTTGTTTGAGTTTTTTAAACTTTTTAAAAATATTCTTTGGATATTAATATCTTATCAGATGAGTGGCTTATAAATATATTCTCTCATTCCATAGGTTGTCTCCTCAGTCTGTTAACTGTTTCCTTTGCTGTGCAGAAGCTTTTTGGTTTGGTGTAATACCATTTGGCTATTTTTGTTTTTGTTATTTGAGCTTCGGGGGTCAAATCCAAAAAATCATTGTCCAGACCAATATCATATAATTCCCCCCGCCCCACACTGCTTTCTCCTAGTAGTTTTATAGTTTGAGGTCTATGTTTAAGTCTTTAATCCATTTTTTGTTGATTTTTGCATATAGTATGAGGTAAGAGTCCAATCTCATTCTTTTGCATGCAGATATCCAGTTTTTCCAATACCCTTCATTGAGGAGACTATCCATCTGCCATTGTGTATTTTTAACATTTTTGTTGAAAAATCAATTCCCTGTAAATGCCTGGGTTCACTTTTAGGCTTTTTATTCTGTTACCTTTATTGATGTTTCTACTTTTATGCCAGTACCATGCTGTTTTAATTACTATTGCTTTGTAATATACTTAGAAGTCAGGCAGTGTGATGCCTCTGGCTTTTTCCTGTGCAAGAGTAGCTTTACTATTTGTGTTTTTTTGTGGTACTATATGAATTTTAGAATTGTTTTTCTATTTTTGTGAAAAATTACATTGGAATTTTAATAGATTGCTTTGACTCTGTAGATAGCTTTGGGTGGTATGGAAATGTTAACGATATTATTTCAATTCATGAGCATCAAATATCTTTTCATTTATTTATGTCTTTTTCAATTTCAATTTAGTAATTTTCAATGTACAGATCTTTCACTTCCTTGTTTAAATTTATTCCTAAATATTTTATATTTTTGTAGCAAGTATAAATGGGATTGCTTTCTTAATTTCTTTTTCAGCTAGTGTGCTGTTGGAGTATAGAAATGCTATTGACTTTCGATGTTATATCCTACAGCTTTACTGTATTTGTTTTTTAGTTCTAACAGTTTTTTTTTTGATAGTCTTTAGGACTTTCTATACATGAGATCATGTCATTAGCAATCAGCAACAATTTCACTTCTTCATTTCCTATTTGTATGCCTTTTATTTCTTTCTCTTGCCTAATTGCTCTGGCAAGAATTTTCAGTACTATGTTGAATAGAAGTGATGTGAATGGACATCTTTGTTCTTGATCTCAGAGGAAAAGCTTTCAACTTTTCACTATTGAATATAATGTCAGCTATCAGATTGTCATGTTAGCTTTTATTATGTGGAAAAATATTCCTTCTATACTTAATCTGTTTAGAGTTGTTACTATGAAAGAATGTTGAATTTTGCCAAATGATTTTTTTTATTTGATGAGATGATTGCATGGTTTTGTTCTTTATTCTGTTAATATGTTGTATCACATTTATTGATTTGGTGTGTTGAAACATCATTGCACCCCTGAAATAAATCCCATTTGATTATAGTGAGTAATTCTTTTTATATGCTGTAGAATTTTGTTTGCTAGTATTTTTGAGGACTTTTGCCTCTATATTCATCAGGGATATTGGCCTGTAATTTTCTTCTCTTATAATGTCCTTGTCTGAATTTGGCCTCATAAAAAGAGTTTTGAAGTATTCCCTCCTCTAGTATTTTTTGGAAGAGTTTGAGAATGATTGGTATTAGTTTTCCTAAATGTTTCATAGAATTCAGCAGTGAAGTTATGAGGTCCTGGGCTTTTGTTTGATGGGAGGCATTTGATTACTGATTCAATCCTTTACTTATGTTGGTCTCTTCATATTTTTTATATCTGTATAATTCAGTCTTGGCAAATTGTATGTATCTAGGAATTTATCCATTATTTCCACATTATTCAATTTGTTGACACATAAGTATTCATAGTAATCTCTTATGGGCGTTCATATTTTTGTGGTATCAGTTGTAATTTCCCTTCTTTTACTTTTGATTTTATTGTGTCCTCTCTCTTTTTTTCTTAGTTAAGCTAAAGATTTATCAACCTTGTTTATCTTTCCTAAAAACCAGCTCAGCTTTATTGATATTCTCTGCTGTTTTTCTAGTCTCTATTTTATTTATTTATTTATTTATTTTATTTTATTTTATTATTATTATACTTTAAGTTTTAGGGTACATGTGCACAATGTGCAGGTTTGTTACATATGTATACATGTGCCATGTTGGTGTGCTGCACCCATTAACTCGTCATTTAGCATTAGGTACATCTCCAAATGCTATCCTTCCCCCCTACCCCCACCCCACAACAGTCCCCGGAGTGTGATGTTCACCTTCCTGTGTCCATGTGTTCTCATTGTTCAATTCCCACCTATGAGTGAGAACATGAGGTGTTTGGTTTTTTGTCCTTGCGATAGTTTGCTGAGAATGATGATTTCCAATTTCATCCATGTCCCTGCAAAGGACTTGAACTTATCGTTTTTTATGGCTGCATAGTATTCCATGGTGTATGTGCCACATTTTCTTAATCCAGTCTATCGTTGTTGGACATTTAGGTTGGTTCCAAGTCTTTGCTATTGTGAATAGTGCTGCAATAAACACACGTGTGCGTGTGTCTTTATAGCAGCATGATTTATAGTCCTTTGGGTATATGCCCAGTAATGGGATTGCTGGGTCAAATGGTATTTCTAGTTCTAGATCCCTGAGGAATCGCCACACTGACTTCCACAAGGGTTCAACTAGTTTACAGTCCCACCAACAGTGTAAAAGTGTTCCTATTTCTCCACATCCTCTCCAGCACCTGTTGTTTCCTGACTTTTTAATGATTGCCATTCTAACTGGTGTGAGATGGTATCTCATTGTGGTTTTGATTTGCATTTCTCTGATGGCCAGTGATGAGGAGCATTTTTTCATGTGTTTTTTGGTTGCATAAATGTCTTCTTTTGAGAAGTGTCTGTTCATATCCTTTGCCCACTTTTTGATGGGGTTGTTTTTTTTTTCTTGTAAATTTGTTTGAGTTCATTGTAGATTCTGGATATTAGCCCTTTGTCAGATGAGTAGATTGCGAAAATTTTCTCCCATTTTGTAGGTTGCCTCTTCACTCTGATGGTAGTTTCTTTTGCTGTGCAGAAGCTCTTGAGTTTAATTAGATCCCATTTGTCAATTTTGGCTTTTGTTGCCACTGCTTTTGGTGTTTTAGACATGAAATCCTTGCCCATGCCTATGTCCTGAACAGTAGTGCCTAGGTTTTCTTCTAGGGTTTTTATGGTTTTAGGTCTAACATTTAAGTCTTTAATCCATCTTGAATTAATTTTTGTATAAGATGTAAGGAAGGAATCCAGTTTCAGCTTTCTACATATGGCTAGCCAGTTTTCCCAGCACCATTTATTAAATAGGGAATCCTTTCCCCATTGCTTGTTTTTGTCAGGTGTGTCAAAGATCAGATGGTTGTAGATATGTGGCATTATTTCTGAGGGCTCTGTTCTGTTCCGTTGATCTACATCTCCGTTTTGGTACCAGTACCATGCTGTTTTGGTTACTGTAGCCTTGTAGTATAGTTCGAAGTGAGGTAGCATGATACCTCCAGCTTTGTTCTTTTGGCTTAGGATTGACTTGGCAATGCAGGCTCTTTTGTGGTTCCATATGAACTTTAAAGTAGTTTTTTCCAATTCTGTGAAAAAAGTCATTGGTAGCTTGATGGGGATCGCATTGAATCTATAAATTACCTTGGGCAGTATGGCCATTGTCACGATATTGATTCTTCCTACCCATGAGCATGGAATGTTCTTCCATTTGTTTGTATCCTCTTTTATTTCATTGAGCAGTGGTTTGTAGTTCTCCTTGAAGAGGTCCTTCACGTCCCTTGTAAGTTGGATTCCTAGGTATTTTATTCTCTTTGAAGCAATTGTGAACGGGAGTTCACTCATGATTTGGCTCTCTGTTTGTCTGTTATTGTTGTATAAGAATGCTTGTGATTTTTGCACATTGATTTTGTATCCTGAGACTTTGCTGAAGTTGCTTATCAGCTTAAGGAGATTTTGGGCTGAGAAAATGGGGTTTTCTAGATATACAATCACGTCATCTGCAAACAGGGACAATTTGACTTCCTCTTTTCCTAATTGAATACCCTTTATTTCCTTCTCCTGCCTAATTGCCCTGGCCAGAACTTCCAACACTATGTTGAATAGGAGTGGTGAGAGAGGGCATCCCTGTCTTGTGCCAGTTTTCAAAGGGAATGCTTCCAGTTTTTGCCCATTCAGTATGATATTGGCTGTGGGTTTGTCATAGATAGCTCTTATTATTTTGAGATATGTCCCATCAATACCTAATTTATTGAGAGTTTTTAGCATGAAGGGTTGTTGAATTTTGTCAAAGGCCTTTTCTGCATCTATTGAGATAATCATGTGGTTTTTGTCTTTGGTTGTGTTTATATGCTGGATTACATTTATTGATTTGCGTATGTTGAACCAGCCTTGCATCCCAGGGATGAAGCCCATTTGATCATGGTGGATAAGCTTTTTGATGTGCTGCTGGATTTGGTTTGCCGGTATTTTATTGAGGATTTTTGCATCAATGTTCATCAAGGATATTGGTCTAAAATTCTCTTTTTTTGTTGTGTCTCTGCCAGGCTTTGGTATCAGGATGATGCTGGCCTCATAAAATGAGTTAGGGAGGATTCCCTCTTTTTCTATTGATTGGAATAGCTTCAGAAGGAATGGTGCCAGCTCCTCCTTGTACCTGTGGTAGAATTCGGCTGTGAATCCATCTGGTCCTGGACTCTTTTTGATTGGTAAGCCATTGATTATTGCCACAATTTCAGCTCCTGTTATTGGTCTATTCAGAGATTCAACTTCTTCCTGGTTTAGTCTTGGGAGGGTGCATGTGTCGAGGAATTTATCCATTTCTTCTAGATTTTCTAGTTTATTTGCATAGAGGTGTTTGAAGTATTCTCTGATGGTAGTTTGTATTTCTGTGGGATTGGTGGTGATATCCCCTTTATCATTTTTTATTGCGTCTATTTGATTCTTCTCTCTTTTCTTCTTTATTAGTCTTGCTAGAGGTCTATCAATTTTGTTGATCTTTTCAAAAAACCAGCTCCTGGATTCATTGATTTTTTGAAGGGTTTTTTGTGTCTCTATTTCCTTCAGTTCTGTTCTGATTTTAGTTATTTCTTGCCTTCTGCTAGCTTTTGAATGTGTTTGCTCTTGCTTTTCTAGTTCTTTTAATTGTGATGTTAGGGTGTCAATTTTGGATCTTTCCTGCTTTCTTTTGTGGGCATTTAGTGCTATAAATTTCCCTCTACACATTGCTTTGAATGTGTCCCAGAGATTCTGGTATGTTGTGTCTTTGTTCTCGTTGGTTTCAAAGAACATCATTATTTTTGCCTTCATTTCGTTATGTACCCAGTAGTCATTCAGGAGCAGGTTGTTCAGTTTCCATGTAGTTGAGCAGTTTTGAGTGAGTTTCTTAATCCTGAGTTCTAGTTTGATTGCACTGTGGTCTGAGAGACAGTTTGTTATAATTTCTCATCTTTTACATTTGCTGAGGAGTGCTTTACTTCCAACTATGTGGTCAATTTTGGAATAGGTGTGGTGTGGTGCTGAAAAAAATGTATATTCTGTTGATTTGGGGTGGGGAGTTCTGTAGATGTCTATTAGGTCTGCTTGGTGCAGAGCTGAGTTCAATTCCTGGGTATCCTTGTTAACTTTCTCTCTCGTTGATCTGTCTAATGTTGACATTGGGGTGTTAAAGTCTCCCATTATTATTGTGTGGGAGTCTAAGTCTCTTTGTAGGTCACTAAGGACTTGCTTTATGAATCTGGGTGCTCCTGTATTGGGTGCATAGATATTTAGGATAGTTAGCTCTTCTTGTTGAATTGATCCCTTTACCATTATGTAATGGCCTTCTTTGTCTCTTTTGATCTTTGTTGGTTTAAAGTCTGTTTTATCAGAGACTAGGATTGCAACCCCTGCCTTTTTTTGTTTTCCATTTGCTTGGTAGATCTTCCTCCATCCTTTTATTTTGAGCCTATGTGTGTCTCTGCATGTGAGATGGGTTTCCTGAATACAACACACTGATGGGTCTTGACTCTTTATCCAATTTGCCAGTCTGTGTCTTTTAATTGGAGCATTTAGCCCATGTACTTTTAAAGCTAATATTGTTATGTGTGAATTTGGTCCTGTCATTATGATGTTAGCTGGTTATTTTGCCCGTTAGTTGCTGCAGTTTCTTCCTAGCCTTGATGGTCTTTACATTTTGGCATGTTTTTGCAGTGGCTGGTACTGGTTGTTCTTTTTCATGTTCAGTGCTTCCTTCAGGAGCTCTTTTAGGGCACGTCTGGTGGTGACAAAATCTCTCAGCTTTTGCTTGTCTGTAAAGTACTTTATTTCTCTTTCACTTATGAAGCTTAGTTTGGCTGGATATGAAATTCTGGGTTGAAAATTCTTTTCTTTAAGAATGTTGAATATTGGCCCCCACTCTCTTCTGGCTTGTAGAGTTTCTGCCAAGAGATCCTCTGTTAGTCTGATGGGCTTCCCTTTGTGGGTAACCCGACCTTTCTCTCTGGCTGCCCTTAACATGTTTTCCTTCATGTAAACTTTGGTCAATCTGACAATTATGTGTCTTGGAGTTGCTCTTCTCGAGGAGTATCTTTGTGGCGTTCTCTGTATTTCCTGAATCTGAGTGTTGGCCTGCCTTGCTAGATTGGGGAAGTTTTCCTGGTTAATATCCTGCAGAGTGTTTTCCAACTTGTTTCCATTCTCCCCGTCACTTTCAGGTACACCAATCAGACATAGATTTGGTCTTTTCACATAGTCCCATATTTCTTGGAGGCTTTGTTCGTTTTTTTTTATTCTTTTTTCTCTAAACTTCCCTTCTTGCTTCATTTCATTCATTTCATCTTCCATCACTGATACCCTTTCTTCCAGTTGATCGCATCGGCTCCTGAGGCTTCTGCATTCTTCACGTAGTTCTCGAGCCTTGGCTTTCAGCTCCATCAGCTCCTTTAAGGACTTCTCTGCATTGGTTATTCTAGGTATCCATTCGTCTAATTTTTTTTCAAAGTTTTTAAGTTCTTTGCCATTGGTTTGAATTGCCTCCTGTAGCTTGGAGTAGTTTGATCGTCTGAAGCCTTCTTCTCTCAACTCATCAAAGTCATTCGCTGTCCAGCTTTGTTCCGTTGCTGGTGAGGAGCTGCGTTCCTTTGGAGGAGGAGAGGCGCTCTGATTTTTAGAGTTTCCAGTTTTTCTGCTTTGTTTTTTCCCCATCTTTGTGGTTTTATCTACTTTTGGTCTTTGATGATGGTGACATACAGATGGGTTTTTGGTGTGGATGTCCTTTCTGTTTGTTAGTTTTCCTTCTAACAGACAGGACCCTCAGCTGCAGGTCTGTTGGAGTTTGCTAGAGGTCCACACCAGACCCTGTTTGCCTGGGTATCAGCAGTGGTGGCTGCAGAACAGTGGTGGCTGTAGAACAGTGGATATTGGTGGACCGCTAATGCTGCTGCCTGATCATTCCTCTGGAAGTTTTGTCTCAGAGGAGTACCCGGCCATGTGAGTTGTCAGTCTGCCCCTACTGGGGGGTCCCTCCCAGTTAGGCTGCTCGGGGGTCAGGGACCCACTTGAGGAGGCAGTCTGTCTGTTCTCAGATCTCCAGCTGTGTGCTGGGAGAACCACTACTCTCTTCAAAGCTGTCAGACAGGGACATTGAAGTCTGCAGAGGTTACTACTGTCTTTTTGTTTGTCTGTGCCCTGCCCCCAGAGGTGGAGCCTACAGAGGCAGGAAGGCCTCCTTGAGCTGTGGTGGGCTCCACCCAGTTCGAGCTTCCTGGCTGCTTTGTTTACCTAATCAAGCCTGGGCAATGGCAGGCGCCCCTCCCCCAGCCTGGCTGCTGCCTTGCAGTTTGATCTCAGACTGCTGTGCTAGCAATCAGCGAGACTCCGTGGGCTTAGGACCCTCCAAGCCAGGTATGGGATATAATCTTCTGGTGTGCCGTTTTTTAAGCCTGTTGGAAAAGCACAGTATTAGGGTGAGAGTGACCTGATTTTCCAGGTGCTGTCTGTCACCCCTTTCTTTAACTAGGAAAGGGAACTCCCTGACCCCTTGCACTTCCCGAGTGAGGCAATGCCTCACCCTGCTTCAGCTTGCGCATGGTGCACTGCACCCACTGTCCTGCACCCACTGTCTGGCACTCCCTAGTGAGGTGAACCCAGTACCTCAGATGGAAATGCAGAAATCACCCGTCTTCTGGATTGATCACGCTGGGAGCTGTAGACCGGAGCTGTTCCTATTCGGCCATCTTGGCTCCACCTCTAGTCTCTATTTTATTTATTTCTACTCTGATCTTTGTTATTTCCTTCCTTCTGCTAACTTTGGGCTTAGTTTTTTGTTCTTTTTTTAGTTTCTTGAGGTGTAATATTATGTTGTTAGGCATTTATTGCTATAAATTTTCCTCTTAGAACTGCTTTTGATGCATCCCACAAGTTTTTGTATGTTGTGTTTCCATTATTGTTTTTGTCTCAGGATATTTTTTTATTTCCCTTTCTTAATTTTAATTTTTATTTGTAAACTTTTATTTTAGATTCAGGGATACATGTGCAGGTGTGTTATATAGATAAATTGCATGTCATGGGGGTTTGGTGTACAGATTATTTCATCAACCAGGTAATAAGCATAGCACCCAATAAGTAATTTTCAATCTTCACCCTCCTCCCATTTTCCACCCTCAAGTAGGCCCTGATGTCTGTTGTTCCGTTCTTAGTGTCCATATGTACTCAATGTTTAGCTCCCACTTATAAGTGAGAGCATGTGGTATTTGGGTTTCTGTTCCAGTGTTAGTTCACTTAGAGTAATGGCTTCCAATTTTATCCATGTTGTTGCAAAGGACATGATCTCCTTCTATTTTGTGGCTGTGTAGTATTCCATGGTGTCTATGTACCACATTTTTAAAAAATGCAGTCTACCATTGGTGGGCATTTGGGTTGATTCCATGTCTTTGCTATTGTGAGTAGTGCTGTGATAAATATATGGGTGCATGTGCATTTATGGTACAATTGTTTATGTTCCTTAGGGTAAATACCCAATTATGGGATTTCTGGGACAAATGGTAATACTATTTTAACTTCTTTCAGAAATTGTGAAACTGCTTTCCACAATGGCTGAACTAATTTATATTCCCACCAGAAGCGTATAAGCATTTTGATTTCTTCTTTGACCCATTGGTTGTTCAAGAGCATGTTGTTCAATTTCCACATACTTATGGATTTTCAAAATTTCTCCTCTTATTGGTTTCTAGATTAATACCATTGTGGTCAGAAAAGGTAGTTAATATGATTTTGATCCTCTTAAATTTGTTCAGACATGTTTTGTGGCCTAACATATGACCCATCCTAGAGAATGTTCTGTGTGTGCATGAGAAAAATGGGCATTCTATTACTTTTGTATGGAATGTTCTGTATATATGTTAGGTTCATTTGGTCTAAAGTGTAGTTCAAGTCATATGTTTCCTGATGAATTTTTTTTGAAACAGAGTTTTTTTTTGTTAGCCAGGCTGGAGTGCCATGGCATGATCTCGGCTAACTGCAACCTCTGCCTGCTGGGTTCAAGTGATTCTCCTGCCTCAGCCTCCCAAGTAGCTAGTATTACAGGTGCATGCCACCATGTCTGGCTAACTTTTTGTATTTTTAGTAGAGATGGGGTTTCACTATGTTGGCCAGGCTGGTCTCAAACTCCTGAATTCAAGTCATCCACCCTCCTTGGCCTCCCAAAGTGCTGGGATTACAGGTGTGAGCCACTGCACCCAGCCTCCTTATTAATTTTTGTCTAGATGATCTGTCCATTGTTGAAAGTGGGGTACTGAAGTCCCCTACTAATTACTACTGTATTGCAATTATCTCTCCTTTCAGATCCTTTAACATTTCTTTTCTACGTTAAGGTGCTCCAATGTTGGGTGTGCATATATTTACAATTGTTATATCCTCTTGATGAATTGATCCCTTAATCATTATATAATGACCATCTTTGTCTCTTTTTCACTTAAAGTATATTTTGTCTGATACGAGTATAACTACACCTGTTATCCTTTGGTTTCCATTTACATGGAATATCATTTCCTATCCCCTTACTTTTAGTCTACATGTGCTCTTCAAGGCGAGGTGAGTCTCTTATAGGTAGTATATAGTTGGGTTTTCTGGCCACTCCATGTCTTCTTATTGAAAAATTTAATTCATTTACATTAAAAGTAATTATTTGTAGGTAAGGATTTACTACTACCATTTTATAATTTGTTTTCTGGTTGTTTTGTGTATACTTTGTTTCTTTCTCTTTTGCTGTCTTGCTTTCTGATTTGATAATTTTCTGTAATGATATGCTTTGAATCCTTTCTATTTATGTTTTGTACATCTACTGTAGATGCTTGTTTTGTGGTTATCAAGAGGCTTACATGAAATATCTTATACTTATAACAGGTTATTCTAAGCTAATAACAACTTAACTTTGAGAGCACAAAATAGCTGTATACTTTTACTTCCCCCCAACACTTTAAGTTTTTGATGTCAAAAAGTACACAATTTTGTAATTGATATCCCAAGACAATTAATTTTTGCTATAGTTATTGTAATAGAGTTGTCTATTAATCATTATAGTAGAGATAAAATTGCTTTACAAACCACCAATCCAGAGTATTCTGAATGTGATTATGTATTAGTTATACTATTGAGTTTTGTACTTTTGTATGTTTTATGTTATTAATTAGAGGCCTTGACCTTTAGGTAAAGCTTAAAGAACTCTCTTTAGTAATTTCTGTAAGGCAGGCCTAGTGGGGATGAACTCCCTCAGCTTTTGTTCGTTTGGGAAGGTTTTCATTTCTTTCTCACTTCTGAAAGTCAGGTTTGTCAGGTAAAGTATTCTTTGTTGGCAATTATTTTCTATGAGCACTTTGAATATATCATTCTACTCCTTCCTGTCTCTATTAGTTTGTTCTTGCATTGCTATAAAGAATATCTGAGACTGGGTATTTATAAAGAAAATTTATAAAGAAAAGAGGTTTAATTGGCTGGCTCATAGTTCTGCAAGCTTTATAGGAAGCATGGTGCTCACTTATCATCAAGGGGATGGCTGAAGCCATTCATGAGGGATTCACCACCATGATCCAAATGCCTCCCACCAGGTACCACCTCCAAGACTGGGGATTACATTTCAACATGAGATTTGGGCAGAAACAAATATCCAACTATATTATTCTCCCCCTACTCCTCCCCAAATCTCATGTCCTTCTCACATTGCAAAATACAGTCATGCTTCCCAATCATCCCCCAAAATCTTAACTAATTCCACCATTAACTCAAAAGTCCCAGGTCCAAGTCCAAAGTCTCATCTGAGAAAAGGCAAGTCCCTTCCATCTAGAAGCCTCTAAAATAAAAAACAAGTTAGTTACTTCCAAGATACAATAGGGGTATACCCATTGGATAAACATTCCCACTCCAAAAGAGAGAAATTGGCCAAAAGAAAGGGGCAATGGGCCCCACACAGGCTCAAAACCCAGCAAGGCAGTCATTAAATCTTAAAGCTCTAAAATAATCTTCTTTGATTCCATGTTCCACATCCAGAGCACACTGGTGCAAAGAGTGGGTTCCCAAGGCCTTGAGAAGCTCTTCCTCTGTGGCTTTGCAGGGTTAAGGCCTCAGGACTGATCTCATAGATTGGCATTGAATATTTATGGCTTTTCCAAGCTAAGGATGCAAGCTGCCATTTGTTCTACCATTCTGGGGTCTGGAGGATGATGGGTCTCTTCTCACAGCTCCACTAGGCAGTGCTCCAGTGGGGACTCTGTATGGAGCCTCCAACCCCACATTTCCCCTCTGCACTGTCCTAGTAGAGGTTCTCTGTGAGGCCTCCACCTCTGCAGCAGGCTTCTGCCTGGACACTGAGGCTTCTCCATACATCCTCTGAAATCTAGGGAGAGGCTGCTAAGAATCCACCACTCTCCACTCTTGTGCCCTGTGTGCCTGCAAGCTTAACACCATATGGAAGCCACCAAGGCTTATGGCTTGCATCTTCTGAAGCAGTAGCCTGAACTGTATCTGGGGCCCTTTCAGCCAAGGCTGGAGACAGAGCAGCTGGGATGTGGGGAGCAGTGTTCTGAGGCTGCACAGGACAGCAGGGCCCTGGGCCTGGCCCACAAAGCCATTCTTCATTCCTAGGCCTTGGCCTGTGATGGGAGGAGCTGCCACAAAAGTCTCTGAAATGCCTTCAAGGTGTTTTCCCAATTGTCGTGGCTATTAGCACATGGCTCCCTTTTCATTATGCAAATATCTCTAATAAATGATTGCCCCACAGCCCACTTGAATTCCTCTCCTGAAAAAGTTTCTTCTTTCTCTGCCACATCACCTGCAATTTTTTCAAGCTTTTATGCTCTGCTTTCTTTCTAAATATAAGTTCCCACTTTAAATCATTTCTTTGCTCCTGCATCTGAGCATAGGTTGTTAGAAGCAGCCAGGCCAAATCTTCAATGCTTTGCTCCTTAGAAATTTCTTCTGCCAATACCATAGGTCATGACTCTGAAGTTCAAACATCCACAGATTCCCTAGAAAATGAACAGAATGCATCCAGTCTCTTTGCTAAGGCATAACATGCATGACCTTTGCTCCAGTTCCCAATAAGTTCCTCATTTCCCTCTGAGACCTCAGCAGCCTGGACTTCACTGTCCATATCACTATTGGCATTTTGGTCACAACCATTTAGTCTCTAAGAAGTTCCAATCACTCGTTCATCTTCCTGTCTTCTTCTGAGTCCTCCAAACTCTTCCAGCCTCTGTCTGCTACCCAGTTGCAAAGCTGCTCCCACATTTTAAGGTATCTTTATAGCAATCCTCTACTCTTTACCAATTTTCTGCATTAGTCTATTCTTGCATTGCTATAAAGAAGTACCTGAGCCTACGTAATTTATAAAGAAAATATGTTTAATTGGCTTATAGTTCTGCAAGCTTTATAGGATGCATGCGACCACATCTGCTTGGCTTCTGGAGAAGACTCAGGAAGCTTACAGTCATGGCAGAAGGCAAAGGGGGAGCAGGCTTGTCATATGGTGAAAGCAGGGGTGAGAGAGAGAGTCAGGGGGAGGTGCCACACACTTTTAAACAATCAGATCTCATGTGAACTCACAAAGAGTTCACTTATCACCAAAGGGATGACTGAAGCCACTCATGAGGGATCTGCCCCCATGATCCAAACAACTCCCAGCAGGCCCCACCTCCAAGATTGGAGATTACATTTCAACATGAGATTTGGGCAGGTACAAATATCCAACCATATCACTGTCCTGCAGTGTTTCTGCTGAGAAATATGCTGATAGTCATATTGGAACTCCCTTGTAGATAATGTATTTCTTATTTCTTGATGCTTTCAGAATTTTTTCTTTGTCTTTAATTTTTGATAGTTTCATTATTTTGTGCATTGGTGAACTCTGGGTTGAATATTGTTGGTGACCTCTCTGCTACCTGTACCTGGATGTTGGCATCTTTCCTAAGATTTGGGAGGTTTTCAGCCATTATTTTTTTAAATATGCTTCTGGTCCCTTTGTTCTCTCTTTTCCTTCTGGAATTACTGTTATGTGGTAATTAGGTCTCTTGATAGTGTCCCAGAGTTCTCATAGGCTTTCTTCATTCTTTTCGGTTTGCTTCTTATTTTTGCTTCGTTGGTTGGACAATTTCAGATGTTTGAAGTAGGGCAATGTGATGCCTCTGGCTTTGTTCTTTTTGCTTGGGATTGCTTTGGCCATTTGGATTATTTTTTGGTTCCAAATAAATTTTATGATAGATTTTTCTAAATCTGTGAAAAATGATATTGGTATTTTGATAGGAGTAGCATTGAACCTGTAAATTGCTTTGGGCAATATGGCCATTTCAACTATGTATTTTCTTCCAGTCCATGAGCATAGAATATTTTTCCATTTATTTGTATCATATCTAATTTTTTCAGTAGTGTTTTGTAGTTCTCCTTGTAGAGATCTTTCACCTCCTTGGTTAGATAAATTCTTATGTATTTCATTTTTTTTTGTTGCTATTATAAATGAGATTGTGTTCTTGATTTGGTTCTTAGCTAGACATTATTAGTGTGTAAAAATGCTACTGATTTTTGTACATTGATTTTGTATCCTGAAACTTTACTGAATTTATCAGTTCTAGGATCCTTTTTCAGAGTTATTAGGGTTTTCTATGTATAGAATCATCTTCAAGCTCTCTTATACTTTCTTCTGCTTGATTGAGCCTACTGTTAAAGCTTTTTATTGCATTTCCGTTTCAGTCATTGTATTTTTTATCTCTAGGAGTTTTACTTTTTATTATTTCTATTTCTTTGTTACTCTTTTCATTTTGTTTGTGCACTGTTTTCCAAACTTCATGTAATTTTTTACTTCATACATTCTTGTAGCTCACTAAACTTCCTTAAGATGATTATTCTGAATTCTTTGTCATTTTATAGACTTCCATTTTTAAAGGTTCACTGTTGAAACTTTGTTAGTTTCTTTTAGAGGTGTCATGATTTCGTGATTCTTTGTAAACCTTGTGTCCTTGCATTTGTGTCTGTGCATTTGGAAAGACAGCCACCTCTTCTGACTTTTACAGGTGTTCTTTGTCAGGGATAAACCTTCACTATTTAGCCTGGTCTATGATTCTTTGTGGGCCAACTCATAATGACCCTGGGCAGGAAGAACTTGCTTTTGGATTCTCTAGATAGCTGGGCTACTGCCTTAGCTCTGATTTGGGATGGGGCTGCTGATTCAGCTCCACTGTCAGGTAAGACCACTGGCTGAGCTCTTTAATAAGGCAGAGGTGCTGGCAGGTTACTGCAATTGCCTTTTATTGGGCTTGACCACAAGGTGTATTCCATGGCCAGGTAGCACCACTGTTTGAAGTTTGTATTTGGACAGGGCTGTAGGCTGAGCCCTCAGGTTAGGCAGAATCACTGCTTGGGATGGATGGGACCAGCTGCTATGCTAAGTAGAAATGCACTGTTGAGGTTTGCCTCCCTGCCTAGATGGGGCCTTGTGGTGGGCTTTGAGGATGGGCCAGGCACTGTTTAAACTCCTAGGTGTGGCAGAAGTAGCCTCTGCACTTTGCCAAAATGCACTGTGGTGGGCATCTCTCTCCCTGGGCAGTGCCTAGGCAGGCTGAGTTTGAGGCTGAGTTGAGTGCTGTTTAAACTCTTGGTTGTTGCAGAACTAGCCACTGCTCTTTGCCAACATTCACTGTGCCAGTCCATCACACCTTTCCAGGACAAGGTCTTCAAGTGGGCTTTGAAGCCATGCCAAACACTGTTTAAACTCCTATGTGTGGCAGAACTAGCCCCTGCTTTTTGCCAAATTGTGCTGTCCCTTGATGGGGCCCTGGGGTAGGGTCTAAGGCTGGGCCTGGAGGCTGGCTGTTTGGAGATTCAAGCCAGGCAGAACTTCCCACCAATTCTGGTAACAGCCAGCTCAGCTTTGAAGATGAGCTATGCTGTTGACTGCTGTCTCTGATCATGTGCCATTACTGGCAATTACAAAGAACTAACACAAATATCTGTATACTGGTCACTGTGTTCTTGCTTTGTTTCTACCTGACCCTAGGTAGTCTAGTCATGCCAATACCTCTTGTGTTCCCTATGAGGTGAGAGTAAAGTGGGCTTCCTGGGAAGCATCTCAAAATGCTAGGGAAGCTGGATGTCCACCTCTGGTTCTCTTTCCCCACTGTAGAAGCTGTGACTCCTGAGGAATTCTCTCTGTGTGACACTGTGGAAGGAAGAGGGGTGACACAACCAGTGAGATCATTTCTTTTATCCTCTCTTGTGGTTTGTATTTGGTTCTGTGGTCCACACAGGTATATCAGGCTTATTTCCAAGTTTTGAGATTTTCACAAAGGTGTTCTTATTTGTGGATATTTGTCAGTTGAACTTTTGTGGAGGTTAGTGAAGCCTGAGATCTCCAATTCTGCCAGATTGCTGAGGTATGTTCTTTATTGTCTTCCACTGTTCCCCTCTGGAACTGAACTTCAGTTATCCACAACGGCAACTAACTTAAAAACACACTCTTGGCCGGGCGTGGTGGCTCACGCCTGTAATACTAGCACTTTGGGAGGCCGAGGCAGGTGGATCACGAGGTCAGGAGATCGAGACCATCCTGGTTAACACAGTAAAACCCCATCTCTACTAAAAAAATACGAAAAATTAGCTGGGCATGGTGGCGGGCACCTGTAGTCCCAGCTACTCTGAGGCTGAGGCAGGAGAATGGCATGAACCCAGGAGGTGGAGCTTGCAGTGAGCAAAAAACAAAAAACAAAAACAAAAACAAAGAACAAAAACACAAGCAAACAAACAAAAAACACTCTTTGCATTCACTTTCATTCTCATTTCCTTACACCTTATCAGTGTTTCCTGGTATTGCCTCTCAGTAAAACAAACAATCAAACAAAACCATTTTAGAAAACCAAAACCTACACTCAAATACTTGGGCTGCTTATCGGAGAAACCCAAAATCAAGCCAGTGATTCTAATACATTTGGTCGCTAAGTTTGCCGAATGGGAGCTAGTGACATTTTCTTGACTTGCAACTATCATGCTGCAAAATGTTTTGTTCCATTTTTAATTTCTTTAACTGTTTTTTTGTTTTGTTTTGTTTTGTTTTTTTGAGACGGACTCTTGCTCTGTTGCCCAGGCTGGAGTGCAGTGGCAAGATCTTGGCTCATTGCAACCTCCACCTTTCAGGTTCAAGCAATTCTCCTGCCTCAGCCTCCCAAGTAGCTGGAACTACAGGCATGTGTCACCACGCCCAGCTAGTTTTTCTATTTTTAGTAGAGATGGGGTTTCACCATGTTAGCCAGGCTGGTCTAGAACTCCCGACCTCAAGTAATCCGCCTGCCTCAGCCTCCCAAAGTGTTGGATTATAGGCATAAGCCATTGTGCCAGGCAATTTCTTTAACTTTAAGAAAAAATATATTCAGACCCTACTAGTGGTAGAGATTACAAATCCAGAAAGAAAAATGTATACTGACATTAGGAGTCGAAAAAGAAAAACGCATGATCTAAATTTCCATCTGCCTTTTTTCTTTTAACTCGAATCTGGCTAAATTCACTGGTACGTTATTGCTAGTAAGTAAAATAGATTTTTTAATTGTTGCATTCCCTGTATGTGTCATTAAAAATGAGAAAGCTAAAAGTAGCCATAAGGAAAGGGAGAGGGATATTTTGTTTCAGTGTGATAGGTGGCTTCTAAGATGGCCCTCAAATACTCCTGTCTCTTAATATGTATGACCTTGAGTAACATGCTTCTAGACAATAGACTATCTCAACTTTGTGGAGATGTAATTTTGTCATTAGCTTATAAGAGATTGTAGCCTTTGTCTTGCTATCAGTCTTTCTCTTTTGCTAGCTTTGTGAGGCAAAGTGTCTTATTTAGGAGACACATGTGGCACAGAACTGAGGTGGACCTCTGGCTAATAGCCAGTAGTTAACTGATCCTCAGTCCAGTAATCCAAAAAGAACTGAATCCTGGCTGGGTGCAGTGGCTCGTGCCTGTAATCCCAGCATTTTAGGAGGCCGAGGCAGGAGGATCACTTGAGGCCAGGAGTTCAGGACCAGCCTGGGCAGCATAGCAAGACCTTGTATCTATAAACAATTTTAAAAATTAGCCAGGCATAGTGGTCCATGCCTGTAGTGCAAGTTACTCAGAAGCTGGGGTGGTAGGATCACTTGAACCCTGATGTTGAGGCTGCAATGAGCTGTGGTCAAGCTACTGCACTCTACCCTTGGCAACAGAGTGAGACCCTGTCTTTAAAAAAAAAAAGAAAAGAAAAAGAACAGAATCCTCTCTGCAATCATGTAGTGAGCTTATAAGTGGATCTTACACTGGTTGAGTTTTTAGATGAGACTCAGTTCTGGCTGACACCTTGCTTGAAGCCTTGGAGGACACCCTGAAGCAGAAGACACAGTTAAGCTGTGCTTGGATTCCTGGTCCACAGAAAATATGAGACAATAAATGTGTGCAATTAAGTATTTCCACTTTCCTATTCATTTTGTTTAGAGCAAATATTTGGGATTTAGAAGGAAAATTTAGACTTTAACAGGGTCACTGCCACCTTGAATACTGAATCAAATTGACCTTGATAGGGATGCATTATGCTTATATTTCAGATTCGAGCTCCCACTGTTGTTAAAAGAAAAGGAAAATACTTTCTCTTTGAAAGTCTACCCGACCAAAATTCTTTGTATAAAAATGGCTTCTCATAGATTAGTTTCTGAGTACATTTTCTACCAATGGTCTTAAGTCATCCGTAAGCATATGCAAATCTCTTAGCAACAGAAGATTATTCCAAATGAGAAAGCATTATGAGCCAACTCCCATGTAAGCATCTGAGCCAACAAAGATGGGGTTTTAAGCTTTATTTAAAAAAAATTTAAAATAAAATTATCCTGAGAGAATGGAGCAGTATGTATAAATCTATGAACTGTTTGAATAAGTTCAGTTGTTTCAAGGTTACTTCTTCTGTGTCTAGTATAAATATATTTCAAAAATACATACAGTAAAATGTGAAAAACAGTTTCCTTGGGATCAACATGTCTGCTGCCAGAGAAGTTACATTTCTTGTAAAACAATGCTACATAATGGATGTTGGTGGAGTGAGGCCAGCTGGTTTTAAATATCAAGCTGACAGTGGAATGTGGTATTTAGAAGATAGTCACAGCACAACACACAAGGAGGCATAGAGACCTACTGCTTGACAACTTAACAAAAATGCAGTGTGTTCTCCAAAGGATTGTTTTAACCTTATAAATACCTACTTTTTACAAAGTTTCACTTCAGGCTCAGTGTGTTTTGTCTGTTGTGGGTGAACTCCATGGGAGCATCTGAGATGTGAAATTCCTTTATAACCAGGTCCTTTTGACACTTAAATTTTTAGCTTAGAAGTTTCTGAGTTGGAGTACATGGAATGATCCACTGTGGTGTGGGAAGAAAATATTAGGAGTTTTCTTTAGCATACAAAAAATAAATGAAGCATAATCCACAGTTAATACACAGACTGACACTAGTGGCTTCACTCAGTCCATCTGCATAGAAGATCGTTGTGTGCTGTAAGTGTCACGGGTGTCTGTGTGAAGAGAGCACCAAACAGGCTTTGTGTGAGCAACAAGGCTGTTTATTTCACCTGGATGCAGGCGGGCTGAGTCCGAAAAGAGAGTCAACAAAGAAGATAGAGGTGGGGCAGTTTTATAGGATTTGGGTGGGTAGTGGAAAATTACAGTCAAAGAAGGGGGTTGTTCTCTTGTGGGCAGGGGCGGGGGTCACAAGGTGCTCAGTGGGGGAGCTTCTGAGCCAGGAGAAGGAATTTCACAAGGTTAATCGCTCAGTTAAGGTGGGGCAGAGACAAATCACAATGGCGGAATGTCATCAGTTAAGGTAGGAACTGGCCATTTTCACTTCTTTTGTGATTTTTCTCTTGCTTCAGGCCATCTGAATATATAAGTGCACGTCACAGGGGATATGATGGCTTAGCGTGGGCTCAGAGGCCTGATATTAAGCAAAAATAAAATTCTAAGCTCCCAAACTGACTGAACTAATCCCTCCTTTTAACCATTTAACCAGAAAAAACGAGTTCAGATCATGAGGGGAAGGAGGGGTCAGACAAGACTCATTATACTCTCCTCCTTTTGGAATTCAAGCGTAACTGACCAGCGTTAACATTAAAACAGAGATCTTAAAAGTGACAAAAGAAACTTTGTAGCAATAAGACACCAAATTCCAACCTGACTCTAGTATAGTATCACATGACAGATAGCAGGCCCTGAAAGAAATTGAAGTATTTTACCCCAAAATATATTTATTTGGCATATTTTTATTTTTGTTTTTCATATTTTTAAACTTAGTTTATTTTATTTGTTGGTAACTTTTTATTTGAGAAGTCAAATGATTAAGTTTTGACACATATCTCTAAAGGTTGACACAAATTTCTTAGATAAAGTTTGAAGCCTGAGTATGGGCAGTGTCATTATCCTAATGCATTGGAAGACGAATCCCTCCATCTTATATCAATACTCATTGCTTCTGAGATTTTTTTTTTTTTCATTGTACAAATGCAAAGAGTTTTAAAAGAACACATATATGGGCTTTTAAATACAAAGCAGTGAATTGTGTTATTCTCAAGGCTTTGTTCTTCTAAGGAAACCCAGGTTTCTGTTGACAGTTTCAGTTTTGTTTTCCTTCAAGTTTTATTTTAAGTTCCAGGGTATATGTGCAGGCTGCGCAGGTTTGTGACACAGGTAGACGTGTGCCATGGTGGTTTGCTGCACAGATGAGCCCATCATCTAGGTATTAAGCCCAGCATCAATTAGCTATTCTTCCTGATGCTCTCATTCCCCTCACCCCCATCCCCTGACAGGCCAGAATGTGTGTTGATCTCCCCCATGTGTCCATGTGTTCTCATCGTTCAGCTCCCACTTATAAGTGAGAACATGCCATGTTTGATTTTCTGTTCCTGCATTAGTTTGCTGAAGGTAATGGCTTCCAGTTCCACCCATGTCACTGCAAAGGACATGATCTAGTGTTTTGCTTATTTGTTTGTTTTATGGCTACATAGTATTCCATGGCTACTTATGTATCACATTTACTTTATCCGGTCTATCATTGTTGGGCATTTGGGTTGATTCCGTGTCATTAATATTGTGAATAGTGCTGCAATGAACATATGTGTGCATGTATCTTTATAATAGAATGATTTATATTCCTTTGGGTATATACCCAGTAATGGGATTGCTGAGTCAAATGCTATTTCTGCCTCTAAATCTTTGAGGAATCACCACACTGTCTTCTACAATGGTTGAACTAATTTATACTCCCAACAATAGTGTAAAAGTTTTCCTTTTTCTCCACAACCTCACCAGCCTCTGTTGTTTTCTGACTTTTTAATAATCGCCATGCTGACTGGCATGAGATGGTGTCTCATTGAGGTTTTGATTTGCATTTCTTTAATGGTCAGTGATGTTGAGCTTCTTTTCATATGATTGTTGGCCACATGTATGCCTTCTTTTGAGAAGTGTCTGTTCATGTCCTTTACCCACTTTTTAACGGGGTCATTTGTTTTTATTTATTTTATTTTTATTTTTGGTAACTTTTTATTTGAGAAGTCAAATGATGAAGTTTTGACACATATCTCTAAAGGTTGGCAAAAATTTCTTAGATAAAGGTTGAAGCCTGAATATGGGCAGTGTCATTATACTAACACATCCACCCATCTTGTATCAATACTTCATTGCTTCGTAGGTTCTTTTTTTTTTCACTGTTCAAATGGAAAGAGTTTTAAAAGAACACATACGTAGGCTTTTAAATACAAAGCAGTGAATTGTGTTCTCAAGACTTTGCTCTGAGGAAGCCCAGGTTTCTGTTGACAGTTTCTATTTTGTTTCCTTCAATGTTTATTTTAAGTTCCAGGGTACATGTACAGGATGTACAGCTTTCTTACTCAAGTATGTCTTCTTTTGAAAAGTGTCTGTTCATGTCCTTTGCCCACTTTTTAATGTAGTTGTTTGTTTTTTTCTTGTAAATTTGTTTACATTCCTTCTAGAGTCTGGATATTAGGTCTTTGTCAGATGGATTGAAAAACCACACACCTAAAATCTTCTGATCTTTGACAAACCTGACAAAAACAAGCAATGGGGAAAAAATTCCCCATTTATTAAATGGTGCTGGGAGAACTGGCTAGCCATATACAGAAGATTGAAACTGTACCCTTTCCTTAAACCTTATACAAAAATTAACTTAGGATGGATTAAAGACTTAAATGTAAAACCCAAAACTATAAAAACCCTAGGCAATACCATTCAGGACATAGGTACAGGCAAAGATTTCATGATAGAAACGCCAAAAGCAATTGCAACAAAACCAAAAATTGACAAATTGAATCTAATTAAACTAAAGAACTTCTGCACAACAAAAGAAACTATCATAAGAGTGAACAGACAACCAACAGAATGGGAGGAAATTTTTTCAGAGACCTGTGCAAGACTGAAAATGGGAGAATCCCCCTGGCTCACCAAAAATGTCCCCACTGTGGTTCTGTACTGAGGCAGAGAGTCATCTGGACATCTTGCAGAGGCAATTCTCAAATCCAAGGGGACCTCTACAAGCCTTGGACCCTGGAACAAACTGGCACCAGCACCATAGCCCTTGTAGAGGCTGCAGTTGCAGTGCCTAGGAGCAGTAAGATTGCTCCACCACCCCTCACCAGATAAGGCTCAGCATCAGCTTCCAGCCCAGTGGTCCTGCTTCTCCCAGAAATTGGCCAACAGCTGTGGCTTCCTGTTGTCCTGGGAGGAACATGAAGGGGAGGGTGGGTTTCTCTCTGCCACTGGTAGCCAGGCAGGCAATGCCTGCTGGAGCTTACAGCCCAGTGGTCTTGCTTCTGTCTGAACTTAGCCAGTAGACAAAGCCTCCTGTTGTCCCAAGAAGCACCTGGATGGCAGGGAGGGTGACTCCACCCACCCCGTCACTGGTAGCCAGGCAGGCAATGCCTGCCAGATCTTCCAGCTCACTGATTCCACTTTTGCGTGAACTCAGACAGTGGGCACAACCTCCTCTTGTCCTGGGAAGCACCCAGATGGCAGGACAGGTGACCACACCCATTTTCACCATTGGTAGCCAGGCAGGTAACACCTGATAGAGCTTCTGGCCCGGTGATTCTGGTTCTGTCTAAACTCAGCCAGTGTTTAGACAGTGGGGTGCAACAGCCTTTGTCCCAGGAAGCACTTAGACAGCAGGGCAGGCAACCTCAAGCACCCCTGCCACTGATAGCCAGGTGGGCAATGCCTGCTAGAGCTTTCAGCTCAGCAGTCCCACTTCTGTCCAAACTCAGATAGTGGGTGCAACCTCCTATTGTCTCAGGAAACACCCAGAGAGCAGAGTAGGTGATTCCACCCACTCCCACCTCTCATAGCCAGATGGGCCATCCCACTAGAACATCTGGGCCAGCAATCCTGCTTTTGCCTGAACTCTGTCAACAGGTACAACCTCATGTTCCCCAGGGAAGCACTTGGATAGCAGATTAGGTGACCAGCCCCACCCAACAGCTCCTGGCCAAGCAGAACTTGCTGGCTTGGGCAGTGCCTATGCAGGGAGGAGCCTTCACTCCCAGATCACTGAAGAAGATGAGACACCTGGGTTCACAGGCCAGTGGAGGAGTGGGGCGTGCCTCCCTCCACAGGGCCAAATATTAACAGCAGAATTGACCAAGCTGAGCAAAACATCTCAGACCTTGAAGACCAGTTCTCCAAAATAACTCAGTCAGACAAAAATAAGGAATAAACAATAAAGAAGAAGGAATAAAACTTTCAAGAAATATGGGATTATGTATAGAGACCAAATCTATGACCCATTGGTGTTACTGACAAAAAGTGAGAGAAAGCAAGCAACTTGGAAAACATATTTCAGGATATTGTTCACAAAAACTTCCCCAACTTTCCTAGAGAGGCCATCATTCAAATCCAGGAAATGCAGAGAACCCCTGTGGCATATTATACAAGATGACCATCCCCAAGACACATATTCATCAAATTCTCCAAGATTGAAATGAAAGAAAAATGTTAAATGCAGCTAGAGGGAAGGGGCAGGTCACCTACAAAGAGAACCCCATTAGGCTAACAGTGGAACTTTCAGCAAAAACCCTACAAGGCAAAAGAGACTGGGGTTCTATATTCAGCATTCATTAAAAAAAAAGAAATTCCAACCTTTTCAGACAAGTAAATGCTAAGGGAATTTGTTACCACCAGACTTGCCTTAGAAGAGGTCTTTGAGGGAGTGCTAAATATGGAAAGGAAAAACCATTATTGGTCACCACAAAAACACACTTAAATAATAGACCATTGACACTATAAAGCAATCACACAATCAAGTCTGCATAATAACCAGCTAACAACATGGCGAGAGAATCAAACTGACCCATATCAATATTAACCTTGAGTATAAATGGCCAAATGGTACAATTAAAAGGCACAGATTGGCATAGCGGATAAAGAAGAAAGATCCAACTGTATGCAGTCTTTAAGAGACCCATGTCACATGCAGTGATACCCACAGGCTCAAAGTAAAGGGATGGAGAAAAATCTACTAAGCAAATGGAAAACAGAAAAAAGCAGGAGTTGCTATTCTAATTTTAGGCAAAACAGACTTTAAACCAACAACAATCAAAAAAGACAAGGGCATTACATAATGGTAAAGAGTTCAATTCAACAAGAAGACTTAATTATTCTAAATATATACGTACCCAACACAGGAGCACGCAGACTCATAAAGCAAGTTCTTGGAGACCTATGAAGAGACGTAGATAATCACATAATAACAGTGGGAGAGTTTAACATCACATTGACATTATTAGACAGACCACTGAGGCAGAAAATCAACAAAGATATTAGGGACCTGAACTTGACAGTTGACCAAGTGGGCCTAACAGAACTCTCCACCCAAAATCAACAGAATATGCGTTCATGTCATCTGCACATGGCACATATTCTAAAATTGACCACATAATCAGCCAAAAAAATCCTAAGAACATTAAAAAAAATCATACCAACCTCACCCTAGGATCACAGTGCAATAAAATAGAAATCATTACTAATAACATCACTTAAAGCCATATAATTACATGGAAATTAAAGAACATGCTCCTGAATGACTTTTGGGTAAACAATAAAATTAAGCAAGAAATCAAGAAATTCTTTGAAAGTAGTAAGAACAAAGATATAACATACCAGAATCTCTGGGAGACAGCTAAAGCAGTGCTAAGAGGGAAATTTATAGTGCTAAACACCCACATCAAAAAGTTAGAAAGATCTCAAATTAACAACCTAACATCAAACCTAGAGGAACTAGAGAAACAAGAACAAATCAACCCCAAAGCTAGCAGAAGACAAGAAATAACAAAAATCCAAGCTGAAGTGAAGGAAATGGAGACACAAAAGAACCATACAAAAGATCAAGGAATCCAGCACTTGGTTCCTTGAAAGAATAATACTATTTGTAGACCACTAGAGACTACTATGGACACCTCTATACGCAAAAACTAGAAAACCTAGAATAAATGAATAAATTCCTTGAAACATTCCACCTCCCAAGATGGAACCAGGAAGGAACTGAATTGCTGAACAGACCAGTAATGAGTTCCAAAGTTGAATTAGTAATAAAAAGTCTATCAACCCCTCCCCAAAAAAGGCCCAGGACCAGATGAATTCACAGCCAAATTTTACTGGTTGTATAAAGAATTGCTGGTGGCCGGGTGTGGTGGCTAATGCCTGTAATCCCAGCACTTTGGGAGGCCGAGGCATGTGGATCACAAGGTCAAGAGATCAAGACCATCCTGGCCAACATAGTGAAACCCTGTCTCTACTAAAAATTAAAAAAAAAAAAATTAGCTGGACATGATGGCGTGCGCCTGTAGTCCCAGCTATTTGGGAGGCTGAGGCAGGAGAGTCACTTGAACCTGGGAGGCGGAGGTTGCAGTGAGCTAAGATCCCTATCAGTATTATGCCTATTACCTAGGTGATGAAATAATTTGTACACCAAGCCTCCATGACACAAAATTTACCTCTGTAACAAACCTGCACGTGTACCCCAAACCTAAAATAAATGTTTAAAAAAAGATTATTGGAAATTTCCATTTGCAATTTTGAATTTATTTGTTCCTCCCTTCAGTTCTGTCAGATTTTGCATCATGTATCTTGAAAATCTGTTGTTTGATGTTTACACATTTGGAAGTCTTATGTCTTCTTAGTGAATTGATCCTTTTATCATTATGTAATGTCAGTTTTTATCCTTTGTAATTTTTCTTGTTCCTAAGTCTACTTTGATATGAATATAGAATTTTTGTGCCATGAATAGATAAAAAGAAATTTTAAAAAATATTATTCTATATTACATAATCTTAAATTTGTGTTTTGTGTATGTTATACCGTGTATGTAATACTTAAGTACAATAGTGGTTGTATAATATATGTAAAATATAACATATATGGATAATAGTGCTTGCAGGTATATTATTTAAAAGTTTGGAGGCCATTTTTCTAAACTTTCATTCCTCAAACTGTACTATAACTTACACTGTTTTCACAGAATGTAAATAGATATTATTAATAAGTTAATAGTGAAGGGTTTAATCACCTTGAAAGGATGCAAAATACTAGATTAAGCAAAACTGAACATTTTTTTGCTGCATGACTTTTTGGAGCCTTTGATATGCTAGTATATGTGGTGACCCTCCAAGAGGGGCTACAATATACAATGTTGTCCAAGCTTCAGTTCTTGGAAGAGCTTTGTTAGCTTTATTTTGTGATCACCCTGTGTGCCTCATGGTGGTCAGACTTGTGGGAAAAATGCCACATTTGGCTCCTTTTGTGTTTGTAACATCTTGTTAGTATCAAGTCACCAGTATGTCTTTCTTTATCATAAATAAAGAGCAGCTTTATTTTACGTTTGTGAAATAAGTGAAATTGCATTAGGCAGCTAATCAAATTCTGACCAGATTGGAGTATGAATTCATTTTTCCTAAATTAATCTAAAATAAATCTAAAACAATACCAAAACAGCACTTTATTTGAATGTCTAACCAAATAATGAGATAACTATGTATGTCTAGCTTGTGAATGACATTTTCATAAAAAAAATTCTGAATATTTTGATATCACATGTGAATATCACCTGGGTTGAATTTTCTTCACTATTAATTGGTTCCTCTAAGTCTTGTTTATTCTACTAAGAGACGTCTTGAAGTAGCATTCCCCTTTTGCTCACCTTTTTCACTGCCCCATTTCAAATTCCCATCCTCTGTTACCTGCTTTTGTATGATAGCCTCATAACTGCTTTTTAGGCTACCTTTCTATTCCTCACTAGAGAAACTTGGTCACTAGAGTTATTTGAAAATGACAGAAATGATTCATATTAGTTTCTTGTGTAAAAATTTCTACTGCACAGCATACTGTCCAAATTCTAGGATAATATTCAAACACATACGACCCTTAAACATCTATCTCTAATCAGATGCTCTTGTGCTGCAGAGGCTGAAAAATTAAAATGTACATTCCACATACTCCCTTGCAGCCAACATTCTGAATGTATATAAGGTTAAATTAACCAGATGCACTTGTGTGAGATATGGAAGGCAGAGTTTTTCTGAGGCAGAATTAACAAGGGTGTCAATGTCAAGTAACTAGCTTCATCAGTGTGGAGAGGCAAGATGTGGGGTATTGGCCGGGCGCGGTGGCTCACGCCTGTAATCCCAGCACTTTGGGAGGCCAAGGCGGGTGGATCACGAGGTCAGGAGATCGAGACCATCCTGGCTAACACGGTGAAACCCCGTCTCTACTAAAAATACAAAAAAAATTAGCCAAGTGTGGTGGCGGGTGCCTGTAGTCCCAGCTACCCAGGAGGCTGAGGCAGGAGAATGGCGTGAATCTGGGAGGTGGAACTTGGAGTGAGCCGAGATCACGCCACTGCACTCCGGCCTGGGTGACAGAGCGAGACTCCGTCTCAAAAAAAAAAAAAAGAAAAAAAAAGATGTGGGATATTATTTTTTCTGGTGTAGATTATAGCAGTTATGGTGTGATTATGCAGGGGCACCAGTATTGATTGCATACTCATCATGGTAGCTTTTAAATTATGGCAGTGGCTATATGCTTCTGGATTTAGAAGCTTCTTGATGTAGAGGAAATAGCAGCTTCTTTGGTGGCCCAGTTTTGCAATCCAGCTTTGAAATTTACTCCAGGAAGCTCAGCTTAGAAATGGCTTCCTCAGCTTTTCCACTGATTCTTAATGATTAAAAAACTGTAAGTGCTTAATTGTTTCTGATTCTAAAGTTTGAGGCAGACAAATGTAAGGGATGAAACAATTGGAGAGACAGTCAGGTCATAAAGGACTTCATATGGCTTGTCATACAAAATTTGGAATTTCTCTTATAAGTAATGGTGATCCATTGCTTATAAGAGAATCCATTTTAAGTGACATTTTAAGATTTAAATTTTAGCTAGACCAATACTACTCAAAGCATGATCCACACATCAGTGCTGGACCAAAAGCTGTTTGCAATAGATCTACAATAAATATAGAAATTGAGATTAAGTATCTAAAAATTTTTATAGCAATTTGACATTGCTGCTACTTCCAAGTGAGTAACCAGTTGAATTGGACAAAGTGTTAGTTTGTTATTTATTGGAAACTTTATAAAAAGAATAACATGATACTGCTCCTTCACTGCAGGTGGTTTGAGAAGCACCCAGCTAGATTATTCCGGAGGTTATGTGAAAGTTAAAGTGAAGGTATACACATGTTCTTACTTATAAGTGGAAGCTAAGCTATGGGTGTGCAGAGGCAAACAGGGTGGTATAATAGACACTGGAGACTCAGAAGGGGGAAAGTTGGAAGGGTTGAGGGATGAAAAATCACTTATTTGGTACAGTGTGGAAGGCTGGAAGGGTTGAGGGGTGAAAAATCACCTATTTGGTACAGTGTGTACTGTTGGGATGATGAGTACACTAAAAGCCCAGACTTTACCACTATACAATTCATTCATGTAACCAAAAACCGCCAGTACCCCTAAAGCTAGTTAAATAAAAAATTAACAGAAAATAAAATGAAGGTATAAAGAAATAGGGAAATGTCTAGCTAGGACAACATAGTGATTTCATATTTGATATACCCCTCTGGCCTGAACACATAGCAGAGAGTGATAAAATGTAAAAATAGAAAGCAAAAATGATACAGTCAGCTCTGAAAATAAGAAAATGGAATAGAAACATGAAGCAGTGAGTGAAGTTGAAGTCCTGAGGTGCTGAGCTCCAGGTTGAGAAACAGAAACAGCCATTCAGGATTTTAGTGTCTGTGAGTGATAAATTACTTCTGATGTTATGTTGGTACTAAATTCAGTGTTGTTCACAAACCTATTTCTTTTGATCTTGATCTTGAAAGATAGTTTAGCTGGATACAGCTATTTTCTTTCAGCTCGCCATTACCTTCTGGGTTAACCTCTTTTGGATAATGAATGTGATATCAGTATATCTTTAATCTGTCTGTTTTTTCCCAGATGGCTTTTAAGATATTCTCTTGGTCTTTGGTGTACCACAGTTTCATTATAGTGTGTCTGGCTGTATTTTCTGGATTTCTTTTTATTTATCCAGCTTGGGATTTTCTATGGTTCTTAATGTCATTATCTTTTAGAACACTGTCTCTCTTTCATGCACTGTATTCCCTTCTTTTGGAAATTATATTAGAGAGATGGTGAACATTCTTATTCTATTCTATATGTCTTATCACTCCGCATTTACATATTTTATTTGTTTTTTGTTTTTACTCTACTTTATTTTTTCATACCACTCTTCCAAATCAACAGCACTCTCTTCTGCTATGTATAGTGTGTTGTTTACCATATCCATTGATTTTTAACTTCAAAAACCGTATTCTTTTACTTCTGAAAGTTTTATTTCACTGGTTTTCAAATCTTTCTATGTTTTTTCTTGATAATAGTATATCCCTTTTCGTGATTTTCAATTTTATTTGAGAAAGGGTCTCACCCTGTGGCCCAGGCTGGAGTGCAGTGGTGTGATGACAGCTCACTGCAGTTTCAAACTCCGAGGATCAAGTGATACTCCTGCCTCAGCCTCCTGAGTAGTTGGGAATACAGTCACACACCACCATGCCTGGCTAACGTTTTTTTTTTTTTTTTAATTTTGTGGATGCATAGTATGTATATATATTTATAGTATACATGAGATGCTTTGATACTGGCATGTAATGTGAAATAAACACATCATGGCAAATGGGGTATCCATCTTCTAAAGCATTTATCCTTTGAGTTACAAGAATACAATTACATTCTTTAAGTTATTTTAAAATGTACCATTAAGTTATTATTGACTGTAGTCACCCTGTTGTGCTATCAAATAGTAGGTCTTCTTTATTTTTTCTGCTTTTTTTTTTTTTGTACCCATTAACCATCTCCACCTCACCCAACAACACCCCCACTACCCTTCCCAGCCTCTGGTAACCATCTTTCTACTCTCTATGACTATGAGTTCAATTGTTTTGATTTATAGACCCCACAAATAAGTGAGAATATACAATGTTTATCTTTCTGTGCCTGGCTTATTTCACTTCACACAATGATCTCCAGTTCCATCCATGTTGTTGCAAATGACTGGATCTCATCCTATTTTATGGCTGAATAGTACTCCATTGTGTATATGTACCATATTTTCTTTATCCATTCATCTGTTAATGTATGCTTATGTTGCTTCCAAATCTTGGTTATTGTGAACAATGCTGCAACAAACGTGGGAGTGCAGGTATCTCTTCGATATACTGATTTCCTTTCTTTGGGTTCTATACTCAGCAGTGGAATTGCTGGATCCTAAATTTTTTTAGGAATTTTATACTCACCAGTGGACTTGCTGGTAGCTAAATTTTAAGGTTTTTGAGGAACCTCCAAACTGTTCTCCATAGTGGTTGTAATAATTTACATCTCATCAACAGTACACAAGTATTCTCTTTTCTCCCCATCCTTGCCAGCATTTGTTATTGCCTGTCTTTTGGATATAAGCCATTTTAATTGGGGTAAGATGATATTTCATGTAGTTTTGATAGGCATTTCTCTGATGATCAGTGATGTTGAACACTATTTTGTATGCCTGTTTGCCAATTGTATGTTTTCTTCTGAGAAGTGTCTATTCAAATCTCTTGCCCATTTTTCAATTGGATTATTAGATTTTTTTCCTACAGAGTTGTTTGAGCTCCTTATATGCCCTGGTTATTAATCTCTTGTCAGGTGGGTAGTTGGCAAATATTTTCTCCCATTCTGTGGGTTGTTTCTTCACTTTGTCGATCGTATCCTTTTTTGTGTAGAAGCTTTTTAACTTGATATGATCCAATTTGTCCATTTTTCGTTGGTTTCCTGTGCTTGTGGGGTATTGCTCAAGAAATGTTTGCCCAGACCAATGTCCTGAAGATTTTCCCCAATGTTTTCCTGTAGTAGTTTCATATTTGGAGGTCTTAGATTTAAGCATTTAATTCATTTTGATGTGATTTTTGTATATGGCAAGAGATACAGGTCTAGTTTCTTTCTTCTGCATATGGATATCCAGTTCCTAGCACCATTTATTCAATGATACTGTTTTTTCCCCAGTGTATGTTCTTGGCATCTTTCTTGATAATGAATTCACTGTAGGTGTCTGGGTTTGTTTCAGGGTTCTCTATTCTATTTCATTGGTATATGTTTCTGTTTTTATGCCAGTACCATGCTGTTTTGGTTACTATAGCTCTGTAGTGTAATTTGAAGCCAGGTAATGTTTTGTTCTTTTTGCTTAAGATAGCTTTAGATATTCTGGGACTTTTGTGGTTCCACATAAATTTTATGATTTTTTTTTCTATTTCTATGAATTATCTATTGTAAATAGAAATCCTTTTTAAATTTCATTTTCGTATTGTTCACTGTTCAAATATAAGATCATGTCATCTGTAAACAAGGATAATTTAACTTCATCTTTTCCAATTTGGATGGCCTTTATGTCTTTTCTTTTCTGATTGCTCTAGCTAGGACTTCCAGTACTATGTTAAATAACAGTGGTGACAGTGGGCATCCTTGTCATGTTCCAGATTTTAGAGGAAAGGCTTTCAGTTTTTCCCCATTCAGTATGATGCTGGCTGTTGGTCTGTCATATTTGGCTTTTATTATGTTGATGTATGTTCCTTCTATCCCCAGTCTCTTGAGTGTTTTTATCATGACAGGATGTTGAATTTTGTCAAATGCTTTTTCAGCATCACTTGAAATGATCATGTGACTTTGATCCTTCATTGTGTTGATATGAGTATCACATTGATGGATTTGTGTATTTTGATCCATCCTCACATCCTTGGGATAAATCTCACTTGGTCATGATGAATGATCTTTTAAATGAGTTGTTGAAATTGGCTTGCTAGTATTTTGCTGAGGATAATTGCATCAATATTCATCAATGATATTGGCCTGTCATTTTCTTTTCTTGATGTATCTTTGTCTGATTTTGGTATAAGAGTAACTGTTCTCATAGAATCAGTTTGGATGTATTCCCTTTTCCTTTATTTTTTGGAATAGTTTGAATAAGATTGGTATTAGTCCTTTAAATACTTCATAGAATTCAGCACTAAAGCCAGTGGGTCCTGGGATTTTCTTTACTGGGAGACCTTATTCTGGCTTTGATCTTGTTACTTGTTATTGGTATGTTCAGGTTTAGGATTTCTTCATGGTTCAATCTTGGTAGTTTGTATGCCTCTAGGCATTTTTCCATTTCTTCCAGATTTTCCAATTTATTGGCATATCATTGCTCACTGTGGCCACTAAAGATCCTTTGAATTTCTGCAGTATCAGTAATAATGTCTCCTTTTGAATTTCTGATTTTATTTATTTGGATCTTTTCTCTTTTTTTCTTAATTAGTCCGGCAAAAGTTTTGGCAATTATGTTTAACTTTTAAAAAATCAACTTCTTTTTCATTGATCCTTTAGATTCTTTTTTCATTTCAATTTCATTTATTTATGCTCTTATTATTACTATTTCTTTTCCTCTACTGATTTTTAAGATTGGTTTGCTCTTGCTTTTCTATTTTTTTAAGATGCATCGTTAGATTGTTCATTTGAAGTTTTTCCCCCTTTGATGTAGGCACTTATAGCTATAAACTTCCTTCTTAGTATTGCTTTTGCTGTGTCCCATAGGTTTTGGTATGTTGTGTTTCCATTATCATTTGTTTCAAGAAATTTTTCAATTCCCTTTTTAATTTCTTCATTGACCCATCGGTCATTCAGGAGCATATTGTTTAATTTCCATGTATTTGTATAGTTCCCAAAATTCTTCTTGTTATTGATTTCTAGTTCTATTCCATTGTGGTCAGAGAAGATGCTTGATAACATTTCAATTTTTTGGAGTGTTTTAATACTTGTTTTGTGAGCTAACACATGATCTATTGTTGAGAATGTTCCATGTGTGGAGGAAAAGAATGTGTATTCTATAGCTGTTGAATGAAATGTTCTGTAAATACCTATTAGATCCATTTGATCTCTAGTGCAGATTAAGTCTGATGTTGCTTTGTTAATTTTGTGTCTGGAAGAGCTGTCCAATGCTGTAAGTGTGGTGTTGAAGTCTCCAGCTATTATTGTATTTGGATCTGTTTCTCTCTTTAGCTCTAATAATATTTCCTTTATGTATCTGGGTGCTCCAGGGTTGCATGCATATATATTTACAGTTGTTATATCCTCTAGCTGAATTGACCCCTTTATCATCATGCAGTGACCTTCTTTGTCTCTTTTTATAGTTTTTGTCTTGATATCTATTTGTCTGATGTAAGTGTAGTGACTCCTGCTCTTTTTGGTTTCCACTGGCATGGAGTATCCTTTTCCATCCCTTTATTTTCAGTTTCTGTGTGTCTTTATAGGTTAAGTGTGTTTCCTGTAGGCAACAGATCAATGGAACTTGCTTTTTCATCCATTCAGCCACTCTATGTCTTTTGATTGGAGAGTTTAGTCCATTTACTTTCAATGTTATTATTGATAAGTAAGGACTTACTCCTGCTATTTTGTTATTTGTTTTATGGTTATTTTGTGGTGATTCTTCCTACATTCTATCCTTCCTGTCTTCCTCTGAAGGTGGTTTTTCTCTGGTGATATGATTTAGGTTCTTGCTTTTTATTTTTGTGTATCCATTGTATGATTTTCACTTGAGGTTTCCATGAGGCTTGCAAATAGTATCTTATAACCCCTTATTTTAACCTCATAAAAACTTAACACTATTTGCATAAACAAACAAGCAAAAAGAAAATGAACAAAACAGGGGGAGAAGCCAAGATGGCCGAATAGTAACAGCTCCGGTCTACAGCTCCCAGTGTGAGCGACGCAGAAGATGGGTGATTTCTGCATTTCCATCTGAGGTACCAGGTTCATCTCACTAGGGAGTGCCAGACAGTGGGTGCAGGTCAGTGGGTGCGCGCACCGTGCGCGAGCCAAAGAAGGGCGAGGCATTGCCTCACTCGGGAAGCGCAAGGGGTCAGGGAGTTCCCTTTCCTGGTCAAAGAAAGGGGTGACAGACGGCACCTGGAAAATCGGGTCACTCCCACCCGAATACGGCGCTTTTCTGACAGGCTTAAAAAACGGTGCACCAGGAGATTATATCCCACACCTGGCTCAGAGGGTCCTATGCCCACGGAGTCTCGCTGATTGCTAGCACAGCAGTCTGAGATCAAACTGCAAGGCAGCAGCAAGGCTGGGGGAGGGGTGCCCGCCATTGCCCCGGCTTGCTTAGGTAAACACAGCAGCCAGGAAACTCGAACTGGGTGGAGCCCACCACAGCTCAAGGAGGCCTTCCTGCCTCTGTAGGCTCCACCTCTGGGGGCAGGGCACAGACAAACAAAAAGACAACAGTAAACTCTGCAGACTTCAATGTCCCTGTCTGACAGCTTTGAAGAGAGCAGTGGTTCTCCCAGCACGCAGCTGGAGATCTGAGAATGGGCAGACTGCCTCCTCAAGTGGGTCCCTGACCCCTGACCACCGAGCAGCCTAACTGGGAGGCACCCCCCAGCAAGGGCAGACTGACACTTCACACGGCCGGGTACTCCAACAGACCTGCAGCTGACGGTCCTGTCTGTTAGAAGGAAAACTAACAAACAGAAAGGACATCCACACCAAAAACCCATCTGTATGTCACTATCATCAAAGACCAAAAGTAGATAAAACCACAAAGATGGGGAAAAAACAGAGCAGAAAAACTGGAAACTCTAAAAAGCAGAGCGCCTCTCCTCCTCCAAAGGAACGCAGTTCCTCACCAGCAATGGAACAAAGCTGGATGGAGAATGACTTTGACGAGCTGAGAGAAGAAGGCTTCAGACGATCAAATTACTCCGAGCTACGGGAGGATATTCAAACCAAAGGCAAACAACTTGAAAACTTTGAAAAAAATTTAGAAGAATGTAAAACTAGAATAACCAACACAGAGAAGTGCATAAAGGAGCTGATGGAGCTGAAAACCAAGGCTCGAGAACTACGTGAAGAATGCAGAAGCCTCAGAAGCCGATGCGATCAAATGGAAGAAAGGGTATCAGCGATGGAAGACGAAATGAATGAAATGAAGCGAGAAGGGAAGTTTAGAGAAAAAAGAATAAAAAGAAACGAACAAAGCCCCCAAGAAATATGGGACTATGTGAAAAGACCAAATATACGTCTGATTGGTGTACCTGAAAGTGACGGAGAGAATGGAACCAAGTTGGAAAACACTCTGCAGGATATTATCCAGGAGAACTTCCCCAATCTAGCAAGGCAGGCCAACATTCAGATTCAGGAAATACAGAGAACGCCACAAAGATACTCCTCGAGAAGAGCAACTCCAAGACACATAATTGTCAGATTCACCAAAGTTGAAATGAAGGAAAACATGTTAAGGGCAGCCAGAGAGAAAGGTCGGGTTACCCACAAAGGGAAGCCCATCAGACTAACAGTGGATCTCTCGGCAGAAACTCTACAAGCCAGAAGAGAGTGGGGGCCAATATTCAACATTCTTAAAGAAAAGAATTTTCAACCCAGAATTTCATATCCAGCCAAACTAAGCTTCATAAGTGAAGGAGAAATAAAATACTTTACAGACAAGCAAAAGCTGAGAGATTTTGTCACCACCAGGCCTGCCCTAAAAGAGCTCTTGAAGGAAGCGCTAAACATGGAAAGGCACAACAGGTACCAGCCACTGCAAAATCATGCCAAAATGTAAAGACCATCGACACTAGGAAGAGACTGCATCAACTAATGAGCAAAATAACCAGCTAACATCATAATGACAGGATCAAATTCATACATAACAATATTAACTTTAAATGTAAATGGACTAAATGCTCCAATTAAAAGACACAGACTGGCAAATTGGATAAAGAGTCAAGACCCATCAGTGTGCTGTATTCAGGAAACCCATCTCACGTGCAGAGACACACACAGGCTCAAAATAAAAGGATGGAGGAAGATCTACCAAGCAAATGGAAAACAAAAAAAGGCAGGGGTTGCAATCCTAGACTCTGATAAAACAGACTTTAAACCAACAAAGATCAAAAGAGACAAAGAAGGTCATTACATAATGATAAATGGATCAATTCAACAAGAAGAGCTAACTATCCTAAATATCTATGCACCCAATACAGGAGCACCCAGATTCATAAAGCAAGTCCTTAGTGACCTACACAGAGACTTAGACTCCTACACATTAATAATGGCAGACTTTAACACCCCACTGTCAACATTAGACAGATCAACGAGACAGAAAGTCAACAAGGATACCCAGGAATTGAACTCAGCTCTGCACCAAGCCGACCTAATAGACATCTACAGAATTCTCCACCCCAAATCAACAGAATATACATTTTTTTCAGCACCACACCACACCTATTCCAAAATTGACCACATAGTTGGAAGTAAAGCTCTCCTCAGCAAATGTAAAAGAACAGAAATTATAACAAACTATCTCTCAGATCACAGTGCAATCAAGCTAGAACTCAGGATTAAGAATCTCACTCAAAACCGCTCAACTACATGGAAACAGAACAACCTGCTCCTGAATGACTACTGGGTACATAACGAAATGAAGGCAGAAATAAAGATGTTCTTTGAAACCAACGAGAACCAAGACACAACATACCAGAATCTCTGGGATGCATTCAAAGCAGTGTGTAGAGGGAAATTTATAGCACTAAATGCCCACAAGAGAAAGCAGGAAAGATCCAAAATTGACACCCTAACATCACAATTAAAAGAACTAGAAAAGCAAGAGCAAACAAATTCAAAAGCTAGCAGAAGGCAAGAAATAACTAAAATCAGAGGAGAACTGAACGAAATAGAGACACAAAAAACCCTTCAAAAAATCAATGAATCCAGGAGCTGGTTTTCTGAAAGGATCAACAAAATTGATAGACCACTAGCAAGATTAATAAAGAAAAAAAGAGAGAAGAATCAAATAGATGCAATAAAAAATGATAAAGGGGATATCACCACCGATCCCACAGAAATACAAACTACCATCAGAGAATATTACAAACACCTCTATGCAAATAAACTAGAAAATCTAGAAGAAATGGATAAATTCCTCGACACATACACTCTCCCAAGACTAAACCAGGAAGAAGTTGAATCTCTGAATAGACCAATAACAGGAGCTGAAATTGTGGCAATAATCAATGGCTTACCAACCAAAAAGAGTCCAGGACCAGATGGATTCACAGCCGAATTCTACCAGAGGTACAAGGAAGAACTGGTACCATTCCTTCTGAAACTATTCCAATCAATAGAAAAAGAGGGAATCCTCCCTAACTCATTTTATGAGGCCAGCATCATCCTGATACCAAAACCTGGCAGAGACACAACCAAAAAAGAGAATTTTAGACCAATATCCTTGAAGAACATTGATGCAAAAATCCTCAATAAAATACTGGCAAACCGAATCCAGCAGCACATTAAAAAGCTTATCCACCATGATCAAGTGGGCTTCATCCCTGGGATGCAAGGCTGTTTCAATATACGCAAATCAATAAATGTAATCCAGCATATAAACACCACCAAAGACAAAAACCACATGATTATCTCAATAGATGCAGAAAAGGCATTTGACAAAATTCAAGAACCCTTCACACTGAAAACTCTCAATAAATTAGGTATTGATGGGACGTATCTCAAAATAATAAGAGCAGTCTATGACAAACCCACAGCCAATATCATACTGAATGGGCAAAAACTGGAAGCATTCCCTTTGAAAACTGGCACAAGACAGGGATGCCCTCTCTCACCACTCCTATTCAACATAGTGTTGGAAGTTCTGGCCAGGGCAATTAGGCAGAAGAAGGAAATAAAGGATATTCAATTAGGAAAAGAGGAAGTCAAATTGTCCCTGTTTGCAGACGACATGATGGTATATCTAGAAAACCCCATTGTCTCAGCCCAAAATCTCCTTAAGCTGATAAGCAACTTCAGCAAAGTCTCAGGATACAAAATCAATGTGCAAAAATCACAAGCATTCTTATACACCAACAACAGACAAACAGAGAGCCAAATCATCAGTGCACTCCCATTCACAATTGCTTCAAAGAGAATAAAATACCTAGGAATCCAACTTACAAGGGACATGAAGGACCTCTTCAAGGAGAACTACAAACCACTGCTCAAGGAAATAAAAGAGGATACAAACAAATGGAAGAACATTCCATGCTCATGGGTAGGAAGAATCAATATCATGAAAATGGCCATACTGCCCAAGGTAATTTATAGATTCAATGCCATCCCCATCAAGCTACCAATGACTTTCTTCACAGAATTGGAAAAAACTACTTTAAAGTTCATATGGAACCAAAAAAGAGCCCGCATCGCCAAGTCAATCCTAAGCCAAAAGAACAAAGCTGGAGGCATCACACTACCTGACTTCATACTATACTACAAGGCTACAGTAACCAAAACAGCATGGTACTGGTACCAAAACAGAGATATAGATCAATGGAACAGAACAGAGCCCTCAGAAATAACGCCGCATATCTACAACTATCTGATCTTTGACAAACCTGAGAAAAACAAGCAATGGGGAAAGGATTCCCTATTTAATAAATGGTGCTGGGAAAACTGGCTAGCCATATGGAGAAAGCTGAAACTGGATCCCTTCCTTACACCTTATACAAAAATCAATTCAAGATGGATTAAAGACTTAAACGTTAGACCTAAAGCCATAAAAACCCTAGAAGAAAACCTAGGCATTACCATTCAGGACATAGGCATGGGCAAGGACTTCATGTCTAAAACACCAAAAGCAATGGCAACAAAAGCCAAATTTGACAAATGGGATCTAATTAAACTCAAGAGCTTCTGCACAGCAAAAGAAACTACCATCAGAGTGAACAGACAACCTACAAATGGGAGAAAATTTTTGCAACCTACTCATCTGACAAAGGGCTAATATCCAGAATCTACAATGAACTCCAACAAATTTACAAGAAAAAAACAAACAACCCCATCCAAAAGTGGGCGAAGGACATGAACAGACACTTCTCAAAAGAAGACATTTATGCAGCCAAAAAACACACGAAAAAATGCTCACCATCACTGGCCATCAGAGAAATGCAAATGAAAACCACAATGAGATACCATCTCACACCAGTTAGAATGGCAATCATTAAAAAGTCAGGAAACAACAGGTGCTGGAGAGGATGTGGAGAAATAGGAACACTTTTACACTGTTGGTGGGACTGTAAACTAGTTGAACCATTGTGGAAGTCAGTGTGGCGATTCCTCAGGGATCTAGAACTAGAAATACCATTTCACCCAGCCATCCCATTCCTGGGTATATACCCAAAGGACTATAAATCATGCTGCTATCAAGACACATGCACACGTGTGTTTATTGCGGCATTATTCACAATAGCAAAGACTTGGAACCAACCCAAATGTCCAACAATGATAGACTGGATTAAGAAAATGTGGCACATATACACCATGGAATACTATGCAGCCATAAAAAATGATGAGTTCATGATCTTTGTAGGGATATGGATGAAATTGGAAATCATCATTCTCAGTAAACTATCACAAGAACAAAAAACCAAACACCGCATATTCTCACTCATAGGTGGGAATTGAACAATGAGAACACATGGACACAGGAAGGGGAACATCACACTCTGGGGACTGTTGTGGGGTGGGGGGAGGGGGGAGGTATAGCTTTAGGAGATATACCTAATGCTAAATGACGAGTTAATGGATGCAGCACACCAGCATGGCACATGTATACATATGTAACTAACCTGCACATTGTGCACATATACCCTAAAACTTAAAGTATAATAATAATAAAATTAAAAAAAATCAGATGCAAATACTATAACATATTAAAATTTGATCAAGCGAAGTGGTAATTGCATGGATGTACCTTATATTTATGGCAATAGTTTTCTGTGTGTAATATTTCACAACCAAATCAAAAGAGGTAGAAAGGTAAATTAGAAAGCTGTTTGGTAATTTAGGTGAAAGTTGATAAGAGTATGGTTTAGAGCAGTAGTCTGGAAAGGAAGGAGGAGAAATAAATATGTAGGCTAAACAGAGAGATTGATTGGATCAGGGCATGTGAGTAGGGAGGAAGAGTCCATAATACCTTAGAGGTTTCTACTCTTATTACTGTGTACATGGTGTTGCAATCACTGAGATACAGGTTACCCAAGGAAAGCCAGTTTAAATACAAGACAGGAATATATTTTCTGCCATGTTGCATTTGAAGTATCTATGGGACCTCCTGGTGAAGGCATGAGACTGAAATTTGAATACATGATTCCGAAACTTGCGAAAAAGTATGGATGGACTACATGAATATGGGAATCAATAGAATTATAGATGGTGGTGTAAACTATGTGAGCCCATGTAAGTGATAGCAGAGTGAGATGAGGAGCAGAGAAAGGAGGCTGAAGTCCTAAAAATCTTTAACATTTAGAGGGTTGGAAGAGTAGGGGAAGTTCAAAGGGTAGTTGGGGTTGGAGAGATACAGAGGAGAGCCATGAAAGTGCTGTTTCACAGAGGTCTATAAAGTTAAAAATTTCTGGGAGGTAACATTTGGTGGCTTTATGTACAGCAAAGACATTCAGTAAAATAAGGATTAAGAAACATGTTTACTGAGTTTTGCAAATAGGAGGTTACTTGTTAGCAAGAATGGTTTCAGGCAAGTGAGGGTTGGAGGAAGAAGCCAGATTGAAATGAGCTGAGGAGTGAAGGGCATAGATTTCTCTTTTAGAAGCATCACCAGGACTAACATTAACAATGTAATTGTCATAAATATCACTACTATCAATAGTGATAATCCTTTCCCCCATTACTGCCTCAATTACTATCCTATCCATTGGCCTATTTGTAATTCCTTTTCTCTTTCCTCTGCTTCTCTCTTTTCTCTTATCAATTAACCAGACATATTTATACACCCCTACTACGTTTGTTTGGCTCTGTACACAAGATAAGGCTCTTGCCCTTGAGGGGATGAGTTGATGGTGTTGATAATAATAGTTGATGGTGGAGAAGACAGGCATGCAAAAATGTATCTTTACTACATGCCCTTTGTGGTAGTCGTTCATATAGTTGACTACATATTTACAACTCTCTTCCTCTTGCCACCATAGTAAGATTATACTTCCTTGATCCCTGTAGTTGAGTGGGGCCACATGTTTAATTCTGGCCAATGAGTTGTAAGTTAAAGAGATATATGCTACTTCTAGGTTGTGCATTTAATTGTTGGTGTGAAATCCTCTAGAGCAGATGTGGCCAACTACAGTCTGTGGGCCAAACCAGCTGTAGCCTGTTTTATAAATAACATTGTGTGAGAATGCAAATATCCCTATTCGTTTACATATTTTCTATGGTTGCTTTCATACTACAATGGCAGGGAAGTTCTGACAGAGACTGTATGACCCTCAAAACAGAAAAAGTTTGTGGGCACTTTCTCTAGCACAATATAGCTTATCCTGATGCTCCATACAGAGGTAGGGTAATGATGTGTACACGACTGTGTAAAAGTCTATAGATGTTCAAGGAGGAGATATATTGGAGAAGACTAAAAGGGTTAGAATGTTTTCTTGGATAAGATGTAACTTGAACTGTTACTTGAAGTAGGATGAAATGAAATAGAAAAACAAATGTCACCCTTTTTTCCCTAAACCTCTAGATGTTTTTTATTCATTGTACATTACCATTTCCGAAGTGTGATAGTCAAAACTGAGTAAGAAAATTCATCCAAAATTTGGAAATAGGCAAAAAGGTGACTGAATATCTTTGCAAAGTCATACTGGAGTATTGGCAATATACTTATACTGCCTGAAGATTGATTCTCTAGATCAGTGGTTCTCAAACTCTCAGAATCCTGTGGATGACTTGTTAAAACAGAGTACTGTGCCCCATCCCAGAGTTTCTGATTCAGTAGATCTTGAGTAGGGCTTAAGAAATCGCATTTCTACAAGATCCCAAGTGATTCTGGTGCTGTTGGTCTGGGGAGCATACCTTGAGAACCATTGTTCTAGAGGAACATACCATTGTTTAGCTTACCATTTTCTGTTGATTAGCGAAAAGATTCTGTAAGGTTACATGTTACATGTTAACTTATACAAGTTGCTGATGATTTTTGTTCAGTAGAAATGCAAATAATTTCTGTACATTGAAAAAGATAATGCCCCCACATAGGGCATTAATCTGTTTTGTATTTCAGCAATTTAGCAATCTTATTTCAGCATTCTTTCTTTCAGTATCTGTATATACTAGTCTCTCCCATCCTTCTTTTTTTTTTTTTTTTCGAGACGGAGTTTCACTCTTGTTGCCCAAGCTGGAGTGCAATGGCACCATCTCGACTCATTGCAACTTCTGCCTCCCAGGTTCAAGTGATTCTCCTGCCTCAGCTTCCCGAGTAGCTGGGATTACAGGCGCTCGCCACCACGTCCAGCTAATTTTTCATATTTTTAGTAGAGACGGGGTTTCACTATGTTGGCCAGGCTGGTCTCGATCTCCTGACTGCAGGCAATCCACCCACCTCAGCCTCCCAAAGTGCTGGGATTACAGGCTCTCAGATCCTTCTTTAAACAGCTCTACCACCCCTTTAATATCCTCATTAATAAGTTAAATAAATATTTGTGTGAAATAAATTTTTGGCATATTTTCATGGTTGTCATGATTTTTAACTTTTTGAGAATTATGCCTTGACAGGTTTGCGTGATCAAATAAGTTCCTGAAAAGCCAAGTTGAACAAATTTATATAGGATTCTTTTTTAATAATAGTTTTAAAAATTGATACATAGTTACACAAGATTCATAACTACACACATCTCCCAGCCTTTAATTTGCTGTTTGAAAAGTAGATAATGCAACATTTCACAAACTCATTTGACATTGGACACTTTTTTTGCTCAAAATATCTTTAGAAAATACTGCCCTACATAGTTAGCATCAGTGATATCACAGTCACTACCACAGTCTTTAAAAGAAATATAAGTTACCTAACTGAATCTCATCTCAGTGGGAGAAGCATATTTTTAAAGATGAGGTAAGAGAGCTTTTGTGTCATTTGGCACTAAGGAGACCTCTATTCACGGTGAGGAAAGGTTTTTGTCCCCTTTTTATTTCTTAATACCAAGCAGGATGCCCAACACCCCATCAGAAGTCCTAAGAGATGACAGAGAAGTGTCCAGTACATTGTTTTTCTTGCCCAAGCCAAATTTCTCATTGCCAAAAACCTTTCTTTTCCCCCCAGCAAAATGTTTGTATATTTTTCCTTTTTCATTGATGTCTAGGATAACTATCCCACAGAGTTGGAGAACACTCACCAGTGGTTTGGGAGAAAAAGTAGCTGTGTCAGGAAATCTTGGTTCTATATCAGTAACCCTACATCATCAGAGGCCTGGATTGAGCCCAAACCCATGTTCCAACTATGGTTTCTCATTCTGGAAAGCTCTCTTGTCATTTGGGGCTTTTTTTTCCCCAGGAAGGCTCTCACTTTCTCTCTCTACAGCCAACTGACTCTCTTGAGTGCTAACTAAAGTTGGAGAATTTGAGGATTGTAAAGATTGTCATTTTGTGGTTGGCTTAGAAGAAAACCTCGTAGGGAATCATGTCTCTAAATCTATGAAACAGAGAAACTGCTCTTCTTAAGTGGGCAAGGACCCGGAAGACTGTTCCTATGGATAATTGTGTATTAGTCCAAAGTGAATAAACCATGTAGGTTTATATTTGAAGTCCTCAGAAACATTTCCACCAAACAGGAGTGTGAGGTGGTCCTTCTAACCTTTAATTTAATCACCTCTTCTCTACCTGCTAGAATATATTCTCTCAGGCAGCTTTCCCCTAAATTTCATCAATGTGGAAAACTATTGAGGTTGGTAACCTTATTGTTAGTGGGCTCCGCAGAAATGTATGGGGATCTTAGCATCCAGAGTTCACACTCACATCACTGCCCACCAGTTCCTTTGACGTAATGCAGACTGGAACAAGTCCTTGCTATATGATTCCCTCAGGTAGGTCTCCAAGATTCAAGACTGAACCCTGGCTTTTTCCCTAACTACCATCAAACTATCCCATACTCACAGTGATGTAGATAACTCCAAGTGGGCAAACATTCCTATATTTCATCAATCATTTCTTCCTCTTTTTAGCTTACTGTTGACTGCCCAAGCAAGGCACTTTTCACAGTATGTAACAAGATTTGCTCTTTGGCTTGGAGAAATGTTCTTGCAATTCATTCCATTTGCATGTGCGATGGTCACTGTCTTATATCTTTTTAAATTTTAACTTTTTATTTTGAGATACTTGTAGATGTACATGCAGTTATAAGAAATAATACAGAGAGATCCCGTGTATTCTTTACCCAGTTTCCTCTAATGCTAACATTTTGCAAAACCATAATGAAATATTACAAGCAAGATATTGATATTGATACAGTCCAGATACAGAACAGTTCCATCAGCACAGAGCTCTATCCTGTTGCCATTATATAGACACATCTACCACCTTATGTCCCATCACCAGTTCCTGAACCCTGGCGACAACTAATTTGTTCTCTTTTTCTAAAAGTTTGTCTTTTCAAAATGTTATATAACTAGAATCATACAGTATGTAACCACTTAGGATTTGCTTTTTTCCAAGTTAGTATTAATTCTCTAGAGATTAATCAAAGTCGCTACATGTATAGTCCATTTTTTTGAGCATTTTCTTTTTTTATTATTATACTTTAAGTTCTAGGGCACATGTGCACAATGTACAGGTTTGTTACATATGTATACATGTGCCATGTTGGTTTGCTGTACTCATCAATTCATCATTTACACTAGATATTTCTCCTAATGCTATCCCTCCCCTAGCCCCCCAGCCCCCAACAGGCCCCAGTGTGTGATGTTCCCTGCCCTGTGTCCAAGTGTTCTCATTGTTCCATTCCCACCTAACAGGGAGAACATGTGGTGTTTGGTTTTCTGTCCTTGTGATAGTTTGCTGAGAAAGATGGTTTCCAGCTTCATCCATTTCCCTGCAAAGGACATGAACTCATCCTTTTTTTATGGTTGCATAGTATTCCATGGTGTATATGTGCCAAATTTTCTTAATCTTAGTCTATCATTGATGGACATTAGGGCTGGTTCCAAGTCTTCACTATTGTAAATTGTGCCTCAATAAACATATGTGTGCATGTCTTTACAGTAGCATGATTTATAATCTGTTGGGTATATACCCAGTAATGGGATCACTGGGTCAAATGGTATTTCTAGTTCTAGATCCTTGAGGAATCACCACACTGTCTTCTACAATGGTTGAACTAATTTATACTCTCACCAACAGTGTAAAAGCGTTCCTATTTCTCCACATCCCCTCCAACATCTGTTGTTTCCTGACTTTATAATGATCGCCATTCTAACTGGTATGAGATGGTATCTCATTGTGGTTTTGTGCATTTCTCTGATGACCAGTGATGATGAGCATTTTTTCATGTGTCTGTTGGCTGCATACATGTCTTCTTTTGAGAAGTGCCTGTTCATATCCTTTGCCCGTTTTTTGATGGGGTTGTTGTTTTCTTGTAAATTTGTATAAGTTCTTTGTAGATTCTGGATATTACCCCTTTGTCAGGTGGCTAGATTGCAAAAATTGTCTCCCATTCTGTAGGTTGCTTGTTCACTCCGATGGTAGTTTCTTTTGCTGTGCAGAAGCTCTTTAGTTTAATTAGATCCCATTTGTCTATTTTGGCTTTTGTTGCCATTGCTTTTGGTGTTTTAGTCATGAAGACCTTGTCCATGCCTAGGTACTGAATGGTATTGCCTAGGTTTTCCTCTAGAGTTTTTATGGTTTTAGGTCTAACATTTAAGTCTTTAATCCTTCTTGAATTAATTTTTGTATAAGGTGTAAGGAAGGGATCCAGTTTCAGCTTTCTACATATGGTTAGCCAGTTTTCCCAGCATCATTTATTAAATAGGGAATCCTTTCCCCATTTCTTGTTTTTCTCAGGTTTGTCAAAGATCAGATGGTTGTAAATGTGTGGTGTTATTTCTTTTTTTTTTTTTTGAGATGGAGTCCTGCTCTGTCACTGAGGTTGGAGTGCAGTGGCGCGATCTCGGCTCACTGCAACCTCCGCCTCCCGGGTTCAAGCAATTCTCTGCCTCAGCCTCCCGAGTAGCTGGGATTACAGGCGACTGCCACCATGCCTGGCTAATTTTTGTATTTTTAATAAAGACGGGGTTTCACCATGTTGGCCAGGCTGGTCTTGAACTCCTGACCTCACGATCCACCCACCTCAGCCTCCCAAAGTGCTGGGATTACAGGCATGAGCCACCACACCCAGCAATGTGTGGTGTTATTTCTGAGGCCTCTGTTCTGTTCCATTGGTCTGTATCTCTATTTTGGTACCAGTACCATGCTGTTTTGGTTACTGTAGCCTTGTAGTATAGTTTGAAGTCAGCTAGCCTGATGCCTCCAGCTTTGTTCTTTTGGCTTAGGATTGCCTTGGTGATGCAAGCCCTTTTTTGGTTCCATATGAACTTTAAAGCAGCTTTTTTCCAATTCTGTGAAGAAAGTCAATGGTAGCTTGATGGGGATGGCACTGAATCTATACATTACCTTGGGCAGTATGGCCATTTTCACGATATTGATTCTTCCTACCCATGAGCATGGAATGTTCTTCCATTTGTTTGTGTCCTCTTTTATTTCATTGAGCAGTGGTTTGTAGTTCTCCTTAAAGAGGTCCTTCACACCCCTTGTAAGTTGGATTCCTAGGTATTTTATTCTCTTTGTAGCAATTGTGAATGGGAGTTCACTCATGATTTGGCTCTCTGTTTGTCTGTTATTGGTGTATGGGAATGCTTGAGAGTTTTGCACATTGATTTTGTATCCTGAGACTTTGCTGAAGTTGCTTATCAGCTTAAGGAGATTTTGGGCTGAGACGATGGGGTTTTCTAGATATACAGTCATGTCGTCTGCAAACAGGGATGATTTGACTTCATTTTTTCCTAATTGAATACCCTTTATTCTTTCTCTTTCCTGATGGCCCTGGCCAGAACTTCCAACACTATGTTGCATAGGAGTGGTGAGAGAGGGCATCCCTGTCTTGTGCCGGTTTTCAAAGGGAATGCTTCCAGTTTTTGCCCATTCAGTATGATATCAGTATGATATTGGCTGTGAGTTTGTCATGAATAGCTCTTATTCAGCCATTGCTGAGGCTTGAGTAGGTAAACAAAGTGGCCAGGAAGCTTGAACTGGGTGGAACACACCGCAGCTCAGCAAGGCCTACTGCCTCTACAGACTCCACCTCTGTGGGCAGGGCAGAAGTTAACAAAAGGCAGCAGAAATTTCTGCAGACTTAAACATCCCTGTCTGACAGCTTTGAAGAGAGCAGTAGTTCTCCCATCATGGCGTTTGAGCTCTGAGAATGGACAGACTGCCTCCTCAAGTGGGCCTAACTGGGGGACACTTCCCAGTAGGGGCTTACAGATACCTCATTCAGCCAGGTGCCCCTCTGGGATGAAGCTTCCAGAGGAAGGATCAGGCAGCAATATTTGCTGTTCTGCAATATTTGCTGTTCTGAAGCCTCTGCTGGTGACACCCAGGCAAACAGGGTCTGGAGTGGACCTCCAGCAAACTCCAACAGACCTGCAGCTGAGGGACCTGACTGTTGGAAAATTAACAGACAGAAAGGAATAGCCTCAACATCAACAAAAAGGACATCCACACCAAAACCCCATCTGTAGGTCAGCAATATTAAAGACCAAAGGTAGACAAAACCACAAAGATGGGGAGAAACCAGAAAAGCTAAAAATTCTAAAAACCAGCGTGCCTCACCTCCAAAGGATTGCAGCTCCTTGCCAGCAACGGAACAAAGCTGGATGGAGAATGACTTTGGCGAGTTGACAGAAGTAGGCTTCAGAAGGCTGGTAATGACAAACTTCTCTGAGCTAAAGGAGCTGTTCTAACCCATTGCAAGGAAGCTAAAAACCTTGAAAAAAGGTTAGACAAATGGCTAACTAGAATAAACAGTGTAGAGAAGACCTTAAATGACCTGATGGAGCTGAAAACCATGGTACAAGAACTTTGTGATGCATGCACTACTTTCAATAGCCGATTCGATCAAGTGGAAGAAAGGATACCAGTGATTGAAGATCAAATTAATGAAATAAAGTGAGAATACAAGTTTAGAGAAAAAAGAGAGTGAGAAGAAATGAACAAAGCCTCCAAGAAATATGGGACTATGTGAAAAGACCAAATCTACATCTGATTGGTGTACCTGAAAGTGACGGGGAGAATGGAACCAAGTTGGAAAACACTCTTCACGATATTATCCAGGAGAACTTCCACAACCTAGCAAGGCAGGCCAACATTCAAATTCAGGAAATATGGAGAACATCACAAAGATACTCCTCAAGAAGAGCAACCCCAAGACACATAATTGTCAGATTCACCAAGGTTGAAATCAAGGAAAAAATGTTAAGTGCAGCCAGAGAGAAAGGTCAGGTTACCCACAAAGGAAGCCCATCAGACTAACAGTGGATCTCTTGGCAGAAACCCTACAAGCCAGAAGAGAGTGGGGGCCAATATTCAACATTCTTAAAGAAAAGAATTTTCAACCTAGAATTTCATATCCAGCCAAACTAAGCTTCATAAGTGAAGGAGAAATAAAATCCTTTACAGACAAGCAAATGCTGAGAGATTTTGTCACCACCAGGCCTGCCTTACAAGAGCTCCTGAAGGAAGCACTAAACATGGAAAGGAACAACCAGTACCAGCCACTGCAAAATCATGCCAAATTATAAAGACCATCAATGCTATGAAGAAACTGCACCAATTAATGGGCAAAATAACCAGCTAACATCATAATGACAGGATCAAATTCACACATATAAATATTAACCTTAAATGTAAATGGGCTAAATGCCCCAATTAAAAGACACAGACTGGCAAATTGGATAAAGAGTCAAGACCCATCAGTGTGCTGTATTCAGGAGACCCATCTCATGCGCAGAGACACACATAGGCTCAAAATAAAAGGATGGAGGAAGATCTATCAAGCAAATGGAAAACAAACAAACAAAAAAAAGCAGGGGTTGCAATCCTAGTCTCTGATAAAACAGACTTTAAACCAACAAAGATCAAAAGAGACAAAGAAGGCCATTACATAATAGTAAAGGGATCAATTCAACAAGAAGAGCTAACTATCCTAAGTGTATATGCACCAAATACAGGAGCACCCAGATTCATAAAGCAAGTCCTTAGAGACCTACAAAGAGACTTAGACTTCCACACAATAATAATTGGAAAGTTTCACACCCCACTGTCAATATTAGACAGATCAATGAGACAGAAGGTTAACCAGGATTTCCAGGACTCGAACTCAGCTCTGCACCAAAGCGGACCTAATAGACATCTACAGAACTCTCCACCCCAAATCAACAGGATATACATTCTTCTCAGCACCACATCACACTTATTCTAAAATTGACCACAGAATTGGAAGTAAAGCATTCCTCTGCAAATGTAAAAGAACAGAAATCACAACAAACTGTCTCTCAGACCACAGTGCAAACAAATTAGAACTCAGGATTAAGAAACTCACTCAGAACTGCACAACTACATGGAATCTGAATAACCTGCTCCTGAATGACTACTGAGTAAATAACGAAATGAAGGCAGAAATAAAGATGTTGTTTGAAACCAATGAGAAAAAAGACACAATGTACCAGAATCTCTGGGAAACATTTAAAGCAGTATGTAGAGGGAAATTTATAGCACTAAATGCCCACAAGAGAAAGCAGGAAAGATCTAAAAATCAACACCCTAACACCACAATTAAAAGAACTAGAGAAGCAAGAGCAAACAAATTCAAAAGCTAGCAGAAGGCAAGAAATAACTAAGATCAGAGCAGAACTAAAGGAAATAGAGACACAAAAAACCCTTCAAAAACTAAATGAACCCAGGAGCTGGTTTTTTGAAAAGATCAGCAAAATTGATAGACCACTACCAAGACTAATGAAGAAAAGAGAGAAGAATCAAATACACGCAATAAAAAATGATAAAGGGGATGTCACCACCGATCCCACAGAAATACAAACTACCATCAGAGAATACTATAAACACCTCTATGCAAATAAACTGGAAAATCTAGAAGAAATGGATAAATTCCTGGACACATACACCCTCCAAAGGCTAAACCAGGAAGAAGCTGAATCTCTGAATAGACCAATAACAGGTTCTGAAATTGAGGCAGTGATTAATAGACTACAAACCAAAAAAAGTCCAGGACCAGATGGATTCACAGCCAAAGTCTATGAGAGTTACAAAGAGGAGCTGGTACCATTCCCTCCGAAAGTATCCCAATCAATAGAAAAAGAGGGAATGCTCCCTAATTCATTTTATGAGGCCAGCATCATCCTGATACCAAAGCCTGGCAGAGACACAACAACAAAAAAGAATTTTAGACCAATATCCCTGACGAATATCGATGCGAAAATCCTCAATAAAATACTGGCAAACCAAATCCAGCAGCACATCAAAAAGCCTATCCACCACAATCAAGTGGGCTTCATCCCTGGAATGCAAGGCTGGTTCAACATATGCAAATCAATAAAAATAATCCATCACATAAACAGAACCAATGACAAAAACCACATGATTATCTTAATAGATGCAGAAAAGGCCTTCAACAAAATTCAACAGCCCTTCATGCTAAAAACTCCCAATAAACTAGGTGTCGATGGAACATATCTCAAAATAATAAGAGCTATTCATGACAAACCCACAGCCAATATCATACTGAATGGGCAAAAACTGGAAGCATTCCCTTTGAAAACCGGCACAGGACAAGGATGCCCTCTCTCACCACACCTATGCAACATGGTGTTGGAAGTTCTGGCCAGGGCAATCAGGCAAGAGAAAGAAATAAAGGGTATTTAATTAGGAAAAGAGGAAGTCAAATTGTCCCCATTGGCCAGGCGCGGTGGCTCACACCTGTAATCCCAGCACTTTGGGAGGCTGAGGCGGGCAGATCACGAGGTCAGATCAAGACCATCCTGGCTAACATGGTGAAACCCTGTCTCTACTAAAAATACAAAAAAATTAGCAATGCGTGGTGGCAGGTGCCTGTAGTCCCAGCTACTCAGGAGGCTGAGGCAGGAGAATGGCATGAACTCGAGAGGTGGAGCTTGCAGTGAGCCAAGATCGTGCCGTTGCACTCCAGCCTAGGTGACAGAGTGAGACTCCATCTCAAAAAAAAATTGTCCCTGTTTGCAGATGACATGATTGTATATTTAGAAAAGCCCATCGTCTCAGCCCAAAATCTCCTTAAGCTGGTAAGCAACTTCAGCAAAGTGTCAGGATACAAAATCAGTGTGCAAAAATCTCAAGCATTCCCACACACCAATAACAGACAAACAGAGAGCCAAATCATGAGTGAACTCCCATTCACAATTGCTACAAAGAGAATAAAATACCTAGGAATCCAACTTACAAGGGGTGTGAAGGACGTCTTTAAGGAGAACTACAAACCACTGCTCAATGAAATAAAAGAAGACACAAACAAATGGAAGAACATTCCATGCTCATGGGTAGGAAGAATCAATATCATGAAAATGGCCATACTGCCCAAGGTAATTTATAGATTCAATGCCATTCCCATCAAACTACCATTGACTTTCTTCACAGAATTGGAAAAAAACTGCTTTAAAGTTCATATGGAACCAAAAAAGGGCCCGCATTGCCAAGGCAATCCTAAGCAAAAAGAACAAAGCTGGAGGCATCAGGCTAGCTGACTTCAAACTATACTACAAGGCTACAGTAACCAAAACAGCATGGCACTGTTACCAAAAGAGAGATATAGATCAATAAAACAGAACAGAGACCTCAGAAATAACACCACACATCTACAACCATCTGATCTTTGACAAACCTGAAAAAACAAGCAATGGGGAAAGGATTCCCTATTTAATAAATGGTGCTGGGAAAACTGGCTAGCCATATGTAGAAAGCTGAAACTAGATCCGTTCCTTACACCTTATACAAAAATTAATTCAAGAAGGATTAAAGACTTAAATGTTAAACCTAAAACCATAAAAACTCTAGAGGAAAACCTAGGCAATACCATTCAGTACCTAGGCATGGGCAAGGTCTTCATGACTAAAACACCAAAAGCAATGGCAACAAAAGCCAAAATTGACAATTGGGATCTAATCAAACTAAAGAGCTTCTGTATGGCAAAAGAAACTACCATCAGAGTGAACAAGCAACCTACAGAATGGGAGACAATTTTTGCAATCTAGCCACCTGACAAAGGGGTAATATCCAGAATCTACAAAGAACTTATATAAATTTACAAGAAAACAACAACCCCATCAAAAAGTGGGCAAAGGATATGAACAGACACTTCTCAAAAGAAGACATGTATGCAGCCAACAGATACAAGAAAAAATGCTCATCATCACTGGTCATCAGAGAAATGTACAAAACCACAATGAGATACCATCTCACACCAGTTAGAATGGCGATCATTAATATGTCTGGAAACAACAGATGCTGGAGGGGATGTGGAGAAATAGGAATGCTTTTACACTGTTGGTGAGAGTATAAATTAGTTCAACCATTGTAGAAGACAGTGTGGTGATTCCTCAAGGATCTAGAACTAGAAACACCATTTGACCCAGCAATCCCATTACTGGGTATATACCCAAAGGATTATAAATTATGCTACTATAAAGACATATGCACACATATGTTTATTGCAGCACTATTTACAATAGCAAAGACTTGGAACCAACCCAAATATCCATCAATGATAGACTGGATTAAGAAAATGTGGCACATATACACCATGAAATACTATGCAGCCATAAAAAAGGATGAGTTCATGTCCTTTGCAGGACATGGATGAAGCTGGAAACCATCATTCTCAGCAAACTATCACAAGGACAGAAAACCAAACACCGCATGTTCTCACTGATAGGTAGGAATTGAACAATGAGAATACTTGGACATAGAGCGGGGAACATCACACACTGGGGCTTGTCGTGGGGTGGGGGGAGTGGGCAGGGATAGCATTAGGAGAAATACCTAATGTAAATGATGAGTTGATGGGTGCGGCAAACCAACATGGTGCATGTATGCCTATGTAACAAACCTGCACGTTGTGCACATGTACCCTAGAACTTAAAGTATAATAAAATATATATATATATATGGCAGAGTGCACCAGTGAAGCCACACAGGCCTGGGATTTTCTTTGTTGGTTTGTTTTTTACTGCTAGTTCAACCTCTTTACTTGTTATGGGTATACTCAAATTTTTTATTTCATCTTGGGTCTGTTTCAGTAGTTTACATTTGTCTAGGAATTTATTTATTCCATCTAAGCTATCTAATTTGTTGTCACACAGTTTGTAGTATTGCTTTATACATCTTTTTGTTTCTGTAAGGCCATTAGTAATGTATCCTCTTTCTGATTTTAGAAATTTTAGTCCTCTCTTTTTTTTCTGGTCAGTCTAGCTCGTTTATCAATTTTTTTGATCTTTTCAAAAAATTAACTGTTATTTTCTATTTTTATACTCTATTTCATTAATTTTTGCTCTAATCTTTATTATTTCCTTCTTTGTTCTTTCTTTGGGTTTAGTTTGCTGTTCTTTTTCCAATGTATTAAGGATGAATATTAAGATACTACTGATTTGAGACAGTTCTTTTTTAAAATGTAGGCATTTTCTGCTATAAATTTCCCTCTACATATTGCTTTGGCTCCATTCCATAAGTTTTGGTATATTGTGTTTTTGTTTTCATTTATCTCAAATATATTATTTCTCTTGTGAGTTCTTCTTTAACCCATTGTTTACTTAAGAATTGTTGTTTAACTTGCAGATATTTGTGGTTCCCCAAATTTCATTTGGTTATTAATTTCTAATTTCATTTCATTGTAATCAGAGAACATACTCTGTATGATTTCTATCTTTTAAAATTTATCTAGGGTGTTTGATGACTTTATATATGTCTATCCTGGAGAATGTCCCATGTGATTTTGAAAGTAATATATATTCTGCTGTTGTTGGTAGGATGTTTTATAGACGTCTGCTAGGTCTGGTTGATTATAATGTTATTCAATTGTTAATCTTCTTAGTTTTTCCATTATTGAAAGTGGGATATTGAAATCTCCAGCTATTATTACTGAATTGTCTATCTTCCCTTCAATTTTCTCATTTAAAAATTTTATTTTATTTTTAATTAACAAAAAATAATTGTATATATTTATGGAGTACCACATGATATTTCCATAGAATGATCAAATCAGGCTAATTAACATATCCATCACCTCAAATATTTATCATTTCTTTGTGGTGAGAACATTTAAAATCTCCTTTAGCTATTTTGAAATATATTATTATTAACTATCATCATTATGTTGTGCAATAGAACAAAAGAGCTTATTCCTTCTATCTGTAACTGTGTACCCATTGATCAATGTCTCCCCTTCACCCCTCACCCTGCCAACCTCTGGAAACTACTACTCTACTATCTACTTCTATGAGTTTGACTTTTTAAAATTCCACATATAAGTGAGATTATGAATATTTGTTTTCTGTGCCTTGCTTGTTTCACTTAATATAATATTTTCTAGGTTTACACATGTTGTCACAAATAACAGAATTTCCTGGATTTTTAAAGGCTGAATAGTATTCCATTGTGTAAATTTACCAATTTTTTTTTTGAGACAGAGTCTCACTCTGTCACCTGGACTGATGTGCAGTGGTGGATCTCCACTCACTCCAACCTCCAACTCCCGAATTCAAGTGATTCTCCTACCTCAGCCTCCCAAGTAGCTGGGATTACAGGCGCCCACCACCACGCCCAGCTGATTTTTGTATTTTTAGTAGAGACAGGGTTTCACCATGTTGGCTGGGCTGGTCTTGAACTCCTGACCTCAGATAATCTGCCCACCTCGGCCTCCCAAAGTGCTGGGATTACAGGCGTGAGCCACCGCGCCTGGCCAAATTTACCACATTTTAAAAATACATTCATTCATTGATGGACACTTAGGTTGTTTCCATATTCTGCCTATTATGAATAACGCTGCAATGAACAGACATTTGTTTGGCATACTGGTTTCAATTCCTTTGAGTATATACCCAGTGTGGGACTGCTGGGTCATATGGTAATTCTATTTTCAGTTTCTTGAGGAATCTACATACTGGTTTCCAAAATGGCTATATTAATTTACAATATCACCAACAGTGTATGAGGGTTCTGTTTTCTCCACATCCTTGCCAACACTTGTTATCTTAATCTTGTTGATAATGGCCTATCTAACAGGTGTGAGATGATATCTCATTATGGTTTTAATTTGCATTTCTCTGATGATTAGAGATGTTAAGCATTTTTCATATATCTGTTAGTTATTTGTATGTGTTTTTTGGAGAAATGTCTACTCAAATCCTTTGCCCATTTTAAAAATTAGGACTATTTGTTTTCTGGTTATTGAGTAGTGTGAGTTTCTTGTATATTTTGGATATTAGCCCCTTATATAACATATGATTTGTAAATATTTTCTCCCAATCTGTGGATTGTCTTTTCATTCTATTAATTGTTTTCTTTGCTGTTATTGTCTTGGCTTTGGATTCAATGTAATTCAAGGCTGTGTTGCTTGGTTCATACACATTTAGGATTGTTATGTCTTCCTGATAGATTGATCTTTTTTTATCATTATATAATATTCCTCTTTGTTCGTAGCAAATTTCTTTAAAGTCTACTTTATCAGATATTTTGCTTTGTTTTGTTTTGTTTTTGAGAGGGAGTCTTGCTCTGTCACCCAGGCTGGAGTACAGCGGCGCAATCTCGGCTCACTGCAACCTCCACCTCCCAGGTTCAAGTGATTCTCCTGCTTCAGCCTCACAGGTAGCTGGGATTACAGGCGCCTGCCACCACGCCTGGCTAACTTTTGTATTTTAGTAGAGACGGAGTTTCACCATGATGGTCAGGCTGGTCTGGAACTCCTGACCTCGTAATCTGCCCACCTCGGCCTCACAAAGTGCTGGGATTACAGGTGTGAACCACAGTGCCCGGCCTATCAGATATATTTTTTTTAAGTTACTGCTGCTTGTTTTTTTTATTGTTTTCATGGCATTAACTTTTTACTTGCAACCTACATATGTCTAAATTTGAAGTAAGCTTTTTCTGGTAAACAGCATATAGTTAGGTCATTTTTTTAAAAAATAAGCTCTGACAAATTCTGCTTTCTAATTAGTGCATGTACACCACTTAAATTTGAGGTAGTTATTGATCTATTAGATTCTAAGTTTGCCTTTTAATTATTTTATGTTTGTTTCCTCTGTTTTTTATTTTCTGTTTATTTTTTCTTTCTTTTCTGTGGCTTACTTCAACACTTTCTAGTATTTTATGTAGATACATTTATAGTATTTTTCAATATATATTGCTTTGTGTGGTTTGTTTAGTGGTTGCACGGGGTATTATTATATATATAAAACACAATATAACTATGTATATAGCACTAACTATATATTAAAATATGATGTATAGGTAAAACTGCATATAGTTACTTCTTTCTCTCTCTCTCTCTGCACACACACACACACACACACACACACACACCCCTTATTACCATCTATTGCTTTAACTTTTTACCACCTTAAGTAAAATGTGGACATGTGCTTTGCTTTCAGCTCTTTATCTACTCCCACTTTAAAATATAATTATCGTGAATATTATATAATGTTATTATTTTGTTTCAATCATTGTATATGATTTTAAAATTTCATCAGTCTACTGTATTTGCCCATGTATCTGCTTATTCAGTTATTCTTTCTCCTTTTTTATGCTCCAAAATCTTTCTTTTATCATTTCTTTTCTGTTTGAAGAAAACTTTCTTTATCCTTTCTTTTTAATTTATTTTTTATTTTTGTGGGTACATAGTAGGTGTATATAATTATGGGGTACATAAGATATTTTGATACAAGCATACAATGCATAATAATCACATCAGAGTAAATGGGAGTATTCATCATCTCAAGCATTTATCATTTTATTGTGTTATAAGCAATCCAATTATACTTTTTTGGTTATGTTGTAATATATAATAAATTATTGTTGACTGTAGTCACCCTGTTGTGCTGTCAAATACTGGATCTTATTCATCCTATCTAAATATATTTCATACCCATTAACCATTCCCACTCCCTCTCCAACCCACTGTCCTTCATAGCCTATGATAACCATTATTCTACTCTCAATCTCCATGAGTTCAATTGTTTTAAATTTTTTAGCTCCCACAAATAAGTGAGTTTGTCTTTCTGTGACTGGCTTGTTGCATTTCACATAATGACCTCCAACCCTCCAATTCCATCCATGTTGTTACAAATGACAGGTTCTCATTCTTTTTTTTTTTTTTTTTTTTGAGGTGGAATTTTGCTCTTGTTGCCCAGGCTAGAGTGCAGTGGCACAATCTCGGCTCACTGCAACTTCTGCCTCCCGGGTTCAAGCGATTCTCCTTCCTCAGCCTCCCGAGTAGCTGGGATTACAGGTGCCCGCCACCATGCCCAGCTAATTTTTGTATTTTTAGTAGAGGTGGGGTTTCACCATGTTGGCCAGGCTGGTCTCTAACTCCTGACCTCAAGTGATCTGCCCACCTCAGTCTCCCAAAGTGCTGGGATTACAGGTGTGAGCCACTGTGCCCAGCCTCATTCTTCTTTATGGCTGTATAGTAGTCCATTGTGTATACGTGCCACATTTTTTAAATCCATTCATCTGCTTATGAACACTTTATAATATGTTGTTGAATTTAGTTTGCTGTATTTTGTTCAGGATTTTTGCATCAATGTTCATAAAGGATATTGGCATGTAGTTTCTTTTCCTGATGTATCTTTGTCTGGTTTTGGTAGTAGGGTAATACTGGCCTTGTAGAATGAGTTTGGAAGTATCCCTTTCTCTTCTATATTTCAGAAGAGTTTGAATATAATTGGTATTATTTCTCCTTTAAATGGTTGGTATCAAATGTAAAGCCATTGAGTCCTGGAATGTCCTTTGCTGGGAGACTTTTTATTATGGCTTCAATCCCATTACTTGCTATTCATCTGTTTAGGTTTTTGGATTCATTATTCAATCTTGGTAGGTTGTATGTGTCTAGGAATTTATCCATTTCATCTAGGTTTTCCAATTTATTGATATATATTTGCTCATAGTAGCCTCTAATGATCATTTGAATTTCTGTAGTATCAGTTGTAATGTCTCCTTTGTCTCCTTTTTTATTTCTGATTTTATTTATTTGGGTTTTCTTTTTTTTCTTAGCTAGCCAGGCTACAGGTTTGTTGATTTCATTTATCTTTTTTAAAAAATAAATTTTTGTTTTGTTGATCTTTTGTATATTTTTAATTTCAATTTCATTTATTTCTGCTCTGATCTTTATTATTTCTTTTCTTCTACTAATTTTGAGTTTAGTTTGCTCTTGCTTTTCTAGTTCTTTAAGATGCATTGTTAGGTTGTTTGTTTAAAGTTTTTCTATTACTACTTTTTTGATATAAGCATGTATTGCTATAACCTTTCCACTTAATACTGCTTTTCCTATATTCCATATGGCAAAGGTTTTGGTATATGGTGTTTTCATTATCATTTGTATCAAGAAATTTTTCAATTTCCTTCTGAACTTCTTTGTTGACCCACTGGTCATTCAGGAGCATATTGTTTCATTTCTATGTGTTTGTGTAGTTTCCAAAATTCCTCTTGTTACTGATTTCTACTTTTATTTCATTGTGGTCAGATAAGAGAATTGATATTATTTCAATTTTATTGAATGTTTTAAGCTTCTTTTGTGGCCTAACATATGGTTCATCCTTGAGAATAATCCATGTGCTGAGGAGAAGAATATGTATTCTGCAGCCATTAAATAAAATGTTCTGTAAATATCTATTAGTTCCATATGCTCTATAGTGCAGATTAAGTCCACTGATACTCTGTTGATTTTCTGTCTGGATGATCTGTCCAGTGTTGAAAGTGGGATGTTGAAGTCTCCAGCTATTATTGAATTGAGGGCTATCTTTCTTCCACTCTAATATATTTCCTTTATATATCTGGGCACTCTGCTGTTGGGTGCACATACACTTACAGTTACTATTTCCTCTTGCTGAATTGACCTCTTTATCATTGTATAATGACCTTATTTCTCGCTTTTTATGGGTTTTTCGTGACGTTTATTTTATCTGATATGAATATAGCTACTCCTGCTCTTTTTTAGTTTCCATTTGCATGGGATATCTTTTTCCATCCCTTTATTTTCAGTCTCTGTATGTCTTTATAGGTGAAGTGTGCTTCTTGCAGGCAGCAGATCGTTGGGTCTTGTTTTTTCATCCATTCAACCACTCTATGTCTTTTGATTGGGAAGTTTAGTCCATTTACATTCAATATTATTATTGATAAGTAAGGAATTACTCTTGCCATTTTGTTATTTGTTTTCTTGTCTTCTCTTTCTTCTTTCCTTCCTTCCTGTTTTCCTTTTAGTGAAAGTGGTTTTCTCTGGTGGTATGTTTTAATTTCTTGTCTTTCATTTTTGTGTATCCATTGTATGTTTTTTGATTTGAAGTTATTGCAAAACTTGCAAATAATATCTTATAACCCGTTATTTTAAACTGATGACAACTTAACATGGATTGCTAAATGAACAAAGAAGCAAAGAGAAAACTAATAAAAACTCTACACTATAACTTCATCTCCCCACTTTTAACCTTTTTCTTGTTTCTATTTATATCTTTTTTTTTTTTTAGATGGAGTCTCGCTCTTGTCACCCAGGCTGGAGTGCAATGGCATGATCTCAGCTCACTGCAATCTCCACCTCCTGGGTTCAAGCGATTCTCCTGCCTTAGCCTCCCAAGTAGTTGGGATTACAGGCGTCTGCCACCATGCCCAGCTAATTTTTTTGTATTTTTAGTAGAGATGGGGCTTCCCCATGTTGGCCAGGCTGGTCTTGAACACCTGATATCAGGTGATCCATCCGCTTTGGCCTTCCAAAGTGCTGGGATTACAGGCATGAGCCACTGCACCCAGCCCTATTTGTATCTTACTATACTTTCCATGTCTTGAAAAGTTGTCATAGTTATTATTTTTGATAAGTTTATCTTTTAGTCTTTCTACTCAAGATATGTGTAGTTTACAAACCAAAATTACATTGTTATAATCTGTGTTTTGCTGTATACTTACTATTAACAGTGAGTTTTGTTACCTTCAGATGATTTCTTATTGCATATTAATATCCTCTTCTTTTAGATTGAATAGCTCCCTTGAGCATTTCTTGTAGGACAAGTCTGGTATTGATGAAATCCCCATCTTTCATTTGTCTGAGAAAGTCTTTATTTCTCCTTCATTTTTGAAGGATATTTTCCCAGATATACTTTTCTAGAATAAAAGTTTTTTCCTCCAGCACTTTAAGTATGTCATGCCACTCTCTTTTGGCCTGTAAGGTTTCCACTGAGAAATCTGCTGCCAGATGTATTGAAGCTCCATTTTATGTCATTTGTTTCTTTTCTCTTGCTCCTTTTAAAATCGATTCTTTATCCTGACCTTTGGGTCAATGTCTTAAGGTAGTCTTTTTTGCGTTAAATCTGCTCTATAACCTTCTTCTACTTGGATATTGATATTATTCTCTAGGTTTGGGAAGTTCTCCATTATTATATTTTTGAATAAACTTTCTGCCCCATCTCTCTCTCTCTACCTCCTCTTTAAGGCCAATAACTCTTAGATTTGCCCTTTTGAGACTATTTTCTAGATCTCATAGGCATGCTGCATTCTTTTTTATTCCTTTTTCTTTTGTCTCCTCTGACTGTATATTTTCAAATAGCCTGTCTTCAGGTTCACTAATTCTTTCTTCTGCTTGATGAATTCTGCTGTTGAGAGACTATGATGCATTCTTCAGGATGTCAATTGCCAATTTCAGCTCCAGAATTTCTACTTCAGTCTTTTTAATAATTTCAATCTCTTTGTTAAATTTATGTCACAAGATTCTGAATACCTTCTCTGTGTTATCTTTGATTTCATTTAGCTTCCTCAAAGCAGCTATTTTAAATTCTCTCTCTGAAAGGTCACATATCTTTGTTTCTCCATGATTGGTGACTAGTGCCTTATTTAGTTGAGCTGATGAAGCCATGTTTTCCTGGAGGGTCTTCATGCTTTTGGGTGTCCATCAGTGACTGGGTATTGAAGAGTTGGGTATTTATTCCTATCTTTGCAGTCTGGGCTTGTTTTTACCCATCCCTCTTGGGAAGGCTTTCCAGGTATTTGAAGGGACTTGGGTGTTGGAGATCTAAGTCTTTGGTCACTGCAGCCACATCTGCATTAGGGGGCACCTCAAGTTCAGTAATGCTGTGGCTCTCACAGACTCATAGAGGTATAACCTTCGTGGTCTTGGGTAAGATCTGGGAGTAGTCCCTGTATTACCAGGCAGAAACTCTTGTTCTCTTCCTTTACTTTCCTTCAAACAAATGGAGCCCCTCTGTACTGAGCTGCCTGGAGCTGGGGGAGGTGTGACACAAGCACTCTTGTGGATACTATAGCAGGGACTGGGCTGGGTTAGACCCAAAGGCAGCACAGCACTGGGTTTCACCCAAGTCCCAGAGTGACCATTGTTTGGCTACTTCCTATTTTGTGCAAGGCTCAAGGGCTTTACAATCAGCAGGTGGCAAATCCAGCCAGGCTTGTGTCCTTCCCTTCAGGGCTGCCAGTTCTCTCCAGCTCTGGGTGGGTCCAGAGATACCATCTGTGAACAAGGGCCTAGAGTCAAGAACCTTAGGAATCTACCTGGGGCTCTATTCTACTGTGGCTGAGCTGGCACCCAACCTGCAAGACAAAGTTTGTCCCACTCTCTCCTCCCTTTTCCTCAAGCAGAGGGGTCTCTCCCCATGGCCACCACCACCCCAGACCCATGGTTAAGTATTGCCTGATTAGCACCAATGTTCACTCAAGGCCCAAGGCCTCTTCAGTCAGCTTGTAGTGAGTGCTGCCAAGCCTGGGTGTCTCCCTTCAGAGCAGTTGTCTCCCCTATGGCCCAGGGCAGGTGAAGAAATGCTGTCCAGGGGCCAAGACCTGGAACTAGGGACTCCACGAACCCACTTGGTGCTCTACCCCACTGCAGCTGAGCTGTTACCCAACCTGCAAGACAAAGTTTACTTTACTCTTCGCTCTCCTTTCCTCAAGCAGGAGGGGTCTGCCTTCATAGTCACCACAGCTATGAATGTGCTTGATCACACCTGATGCCAGCATGACTCTGAGTCTCACCCAAGGCCCACAGCAAGTACTGCCTGGCTAACACTGCTGATTATTCACAGCCTTCCCTTCAAGTCAGTAGGCTCCTTTCTGGCCCAAGGTGTGTCTGGAGAGCTAGGGTCGGGAATGGGGTCCTCACAACTCTGACTGATGCCCTATACTACTGTGCTGAGCTGGTATCCAAGACGCAAGGCAAAGTCCTCTTTACTCTCCCCTCTCCTCAAATGGCAGGAACGAGTCTCTCCTGGAGCTGTGAGCCATACTGCCTGGGGCTAGGGAAGGGGTGGCACAGGCACTCCCTTGGCCACCCTAGCTGGTGTCTCACTAGGTCACATGCACCCCAAGTCCACTGGCTCTCAACACAGGACAGCATCAAAACTTGCCTAGGAATTGCAGTCCTTGTGGCCTAACCTGCCTTTCAAGTGTATTTGGGATTATAGACCACTTTAGCCTGTGGTGGTGAGGCTTGCTAGAACTTGGGCTCCAACCACTGGAATGGGCAATTTGCCTCTGGCCAGGACTGGTCTATATGCTCTCTTTGTGTGTGCAAGCTGAGTTCTGCCTCTTCTTGCTTTCTGCTGTTACAGGGCAGCATCGAATTGGAATGCAAATTCTCACAATCACTGTGCTCTCCCTCCCCCAAGTACACAGATTCTTTCTCCGCGCTACAGAGCTCCTGCTAGGGGATCGGGAAGGAGTGGCATTGGCAATTCAAGATTGTCTTTCCTACCCTTTTTAGTGCCTCTCTCCTTAATATAATGGTAAAACCAGGTACTGTGATCATTCACCTGATTTTTGGTTCTTATGAAGGTGCTTTTTATTGTGTAGATAGTTGTTTCATTTGGCATTCCTGTTGGGGGGATTATGGCTGGAGGCTTCTATTTGGCCACCTTGCCCCACTTCCCTCTCTTTACCTTTTTTTAAGGGTAAGTCTGCTAGTGACAGATCCCTTTAATCTTCCTTTGTCTGAGAATATCTTTATTTCCCCTTCATTCCTGAAGGATAGTTTTGCCAGACATAGATTTTGTGATTGACAATTTCTTTTTCAGTACTTGAAAAAGGTGTCATTTCATTTTTCCCTCCATGTTGTCAGAAATCTGCTGTCATTTGAATTGGTGTTTCTCTATAGGAAATGTATTGCTTCTTTCTGACTGATTTCAAGAGTTTTTCTTTGTTTTTAGTTCATAAGTTTAATTCTGATATTTCTTAGCTTTGATTGTTGTTGTTTGTTGTGCTTGGGATTTACTCAGTTTCTTGAATTTGTGGATTTATCTTTTGCTTAATTTGGTTTATTTTCAATCATTATTTCTTCAAATACTTTTTTGGCTCCACTCTTTTATTTTCTCCTTCTGGAGCTCCGATGACATGAAAACTGGATATATTGTTATTGTCCCACAGGTCCTTGAAGGTTTGTTAAATGTTTTTCAGTTAATATCCCTGTTGTTGTTAAGATTGGGCAAATTCTATTAATATGCCCTCAATCTCATTGATGTTATCTTTTGTCATTTCCACTGTACTACTGAGCCCATTCAGTGAATTATTTATCTTATTATAATAATTTTCAGCTCTTAATTTCCATTTAGTTATTTTTATAACTTGTTTCTTTGCTGAGACTTTATTTTTCATTTGTTTCAAATAACTTGTAATTGCTTGTTTAATCATTTGTATGATTATTGCTTTAAAACTCTTGTCACATATTTTGAACATATGATTCATCTCACTGTTGACATCATTTAAATGTCTTTCTTTTTTTCATTCATTCAAGTTGTGATTTTCCTGCTTCCTAATGTAGAATGACTTTCAATTGTGTCTTGGACATTTTGGCTATTACATTAGAAGACTTTGGATTCCACCTAACTTTTTAATTTTAGCAGGCACTCACCTTGTTTAGATTTAACATGCAAGTCCTGGCCTACTTTTTGGGCTGTGGTTCCAATGGCAATATCATTTCAGAGCCTTTATGGTGCTATTTTTGTCCATTTGGTTCATCTCTTCCCACTGGGGTCCCACTGATCCCTGCTCATGTTGTTTGAGAGTGCTGAAGAAGCTTGCTCAGGCCAAGCTGCCTGGAGCTTGAAGGTAAAGAAAGGGAGCCTCTTTGCTTCAGAGATGAATGGCATTTCCTGATGCTTGTGCCTCCTCCTGTCTGTGGAGGATGGAGAGTGCCTCTGTAGTTGGGTGCTTATTGTGGTAGGGCTCCTCTGAGTGTCTCTGAGTGGGAGCAATGAGTCTTAAGCCAGCAAGAACAAATAGGCTTCCCAGACTGGGTGCATCTCGTGGCAGTCTTCCTCACTGTCTGTGGGAAATAGAGAGCACCTCCCAGGCCACACACTTAGTGGCATAATCTCACTTGTCAATCCCTCCACTTCCCCTTAGAGATACATACATGGTATCTCTAAGGGGCAGAGAGGAGCCTCAAGGCCAGTGGGAAACGAGAATGCTTTCCCAGCTAGCACTAGCTATGTCGTAATCCCCTTTGCCAATGCCAGTAGTGGTGTGGTGTCTCTGGGTGAGTGAAGTTGTAGAGTGCTTATGGTCACTTCTGGTCAGGATGGTCGCTTATTTTCAGTGTGGCTTCTGATTGATTCCCCTTGCTGGTCCTGCTAGGTATGCATAATGTTGTTGTTGGGACTCCTCTTCCATCTGGGGGACAAATGAGCTTACATTAGCTGCCCTTTCTCTTAATAGGTTAGAGATTGGGGAAGTGCCACCTCTGTGTGTCCTTCTTGGCTTTCCTCTGTTGGGTGATAGTTCATAAGATGCCCTGCCACAGTGATGTTCCTCCAGTCTTGTAGTCCTTCTTCCACCCTTCAGAGCATTTCTCTGGTTGTCTCTTGAGTTAGTTTCAGGATTTATAGTTATATTTAGCAGGGAGAAAGGAATAGAGATAAGTCTCTACCATCTTGTTCAGACGATAAATCTCATCTTTCTTTTTAATCTCTGTTTTAGTGATCTTTAGTAATCTTACAATTCTCTTTACTATCACTTTTAACTTTTTCAGCTGTTGTACTCAACAGATATTAGAGAGTTAATAATATTTGTAAAACACCTTAGAATCAAGTACAAAATCAGCAAATATGCATCCATATAACAAATACTGTGAGAACAGATACTAAAATGTTGGTATGTAAGCACTTAAAGCACAGTACTTTTGTGGTGGAATAAGTCTTTATTCCTGTATAAGCTTGTAAGTAAGGAAGATTTACATATTTGCAATTATTGTGATCTTTTATTTAGTTCTTAGTGTACTCAGATAATGCTAAGGTCTTTAATATATTAAATCACGGACTCTTGACAATAACCATATATGGTAGTGTAGTGAGTTGAATAGTGTCCCTCCAAAATGATAGTCCAAGTCCTAACCCCCAGTACCAGTGAACATGACTTTATTTGGAAAAAGGGTCTTTGCAGATGTAATTAAGTAAAGTATTTCAAGATGAGATCATCCTGGATTATGGTGGGCTCTAAATCCAATGACTGGTGTCTTAATAAGAGGAAGGAGAGAGATTTGAGACACAGAGAAATAAGATCATGTGAAGATGGAAGCAGAGATTGAAAGTATGTTGTTGCAAGCCAAGAAAAGTCAAGGATTGCCATTAACCACCAGAAGCCAGGAGTGAAGCATGGAATGGATTTTCCCTCAGAGCTTTCAGAAGAAACCAATCCTGCCAACTCCTTGATTTTGGACTTCTGTCCTTCAAAAATGTGAGAGAATAAATTTCTACAGTTTTAAGCCAGTAAGTTTGTAATAATTTGTTATGGCAGAGCTAGGTCACGAGTACAGGTAGTATTATAAATCTCCATTTTACAAATGAGGAAACAGGATCAGGAATGTTAAGTGACTGGCATAAGTTACACAGCTAGTAAGAAGTGGAGCTGGAAATTAAGCTGGAGACTATCTACTGCAAAGCTTTTACTTTTCAACCTTAACCTTTTAAAATTTCATTGATAACAACAAGCATCATAACCTCCACACTTCTCACTCCTCTAACGCTTCCTCCAGGGAACTCTCCCTATCTCAAGACATCCATTCCTCTTACAGACTCTGAGTTCTTCTATCTCACGGCAAATTAAACTGGTTCTAGGGGAGAGGGCAGTGTTTAACACAAAGGCAAAACCTCTGATAGGGAGTCTTCAGATCATGAGCAACAGATCAGAGGTAGAGATGGTTTTAGGCAGAACAGGGCCTGTCAGTTCATATCATCCATGGTGATGCCTTGTTTCAACCACACTTAAAGCTAGCACATCCATCGTTTTGAGGATTAGGCTGCAGAAAAAGACATTTGCCTCATGGAACTCAGTCTGTGGACATTGAAAGTAAGTAAGGGCTGTCATCCAATTCACCCCCTGCCAAGAAACCTTGTATCAGGTGCTTGGGAGGAAAGCAGCAGTTGTTACTTCCCTGTGGATCATCAGAAAGTGTTTCTTTGTTAATAGGATGTCATTAAACATTATGCACACTTGGCTGGATATTAAAATTATAGATGAAAACATTTTTTTTAAAATGTGTGCATGTAAAAATAAACTCATGTGTGAGAACAGAGTGGCTAAGCAGCAGACGGCACACTCTGGGGCTGGGGACCCTGATGCCATGTCTGTCACCAAATTTGGTTTCACTAAGTCATTTCAATATCAAATAGTGAGAGCACCTACTGTGTGGCAGGCCTTGTTCTGAGTGATTATCTGCTTGGTATCAGCTACACTGGATACATTCTTAACTCACCATTCTCTGAATATAACTAAAATAAACAGAATGTCACTTTTTTCCTGCTTCTTTTGGCAGGTATTAGGAAAAAATAGGAACAGATAATTATACACTAGAGCCAAATAAACCTGAGACTGAATTCTGTTTTAACCTTGACCTTTCCAAATGGAATATTTCACATTCATTCAGCTGACAACCTTGAACAAATGGCTCAGTGGTTAAAAGTCAGAGAAAGAATTAACAACAGTCAGTTATCTTCTGAAAGACTAGCCAAAGAATAGTTTCCAAAATACTAATTACTTAAATCTTGCTGGAAAAAAATATTCAAACACATTTTTAAGTTTTATTGTTTGGATCAACACGGACATAAGAAAATTATCAGTGTACTTATATCTTATGATTATATGAGTCTTTGCCTCAGAATAATTCTCTCTGAGAACTTTAAGGAACAAAATATTTTCTTAGTAGCAAAACATTTCATGTGGCAAGAGCCTCACTGAGTAAAGTTCAGTGTGAGAGTAGAACCCGGTGCCATGATTGTACAACTTCTACAGCTTGTCTTGTGGTCTAGTCAGTCATGGAGAAGGTCCCTCATTCTAGAACAGACCCAATGTAGAGCCATTCTTTGGGTTCCAATCTGCCATAGGCTGTCTGTAAAATGTGGCATGCTTGAAATTGGGCTGGGGGTTGACTCTGAAAAATAATGCTTCAACAACACATCTAATATCAGAAGTAGGAATATTCTTGATGATAAAGAGCTTTTTGAAAGGATCTGTTGCATGATTGAATGATGATGGTGAAGGCTGCCTTGAATTTTATGGGGTTATCTGCCATTTGATACATGCAAGCAACAAGGATCTCCCAGGTCTGAAGGAATAGCATAAATAAAAAAGAAAAAGATATTGATAATTACAATAATTTTTATGTGCCTAGATGAGTAGTAGACATTTATGTAATATTACTAGCATAAATCTACAAAACTCCTTTAGCGAGTCTTAGATGCCATCAGACAGAAATGATTTTACCTTGAGGGTGAGGTGAAGGGGTGCACTATGTACCAGTGAGCAAGTAAAGCTCAAAAAAGGTGGTCTTCTTCCTGAGTATCGATTTTACTTACATTTGAGAAAAGCTATTATTTTTACTAGAGTGTGGCACCCTATCAGAGCTTGTGTATTTCTTCTCCAGTAGAAGAAGCAATCAGCTGTCTGTCACACACAGAGAGCTAGATCCTCATAGAAGGGATTTTGGAGGGGTTCCTTTTCATTAAGCCAATGGAAGGCAAGCCTAGGAAAAAGATATCGTGAGGACTCATTTAACTCAGCAAAACAAACTTCTACTTCTTATTACCTAGTTCAGGTAGAGTCCTGGGAGGTGGTAGACAATTTTGCATGAGGAGCTATGGGGTCTTCCATTTCCTTCTCTGCTATTCTTGGTCAGAGGGTTTCCAGCTTTAATCCATAAGCAGATACTTATGCACTGGCCATGCTTGGAAGTTGTCAGGAGGCTGACCTGCATGCTCCTCAGTCATTGACATACAAAGGCAGGGCGCTCCAGCATTAGGTGTCTGCCAAAAAGCTGGGTCTCTGGCTTTCAATCCACCATCACGCTTTTCTGACTACTGCCCTGTGTCTTCCAGAGCATTTTTGTCATGTACCCTTTCTGCCTCTAACATTGGTGCATTAACACCTCTTCCTTCCACACTGCAGTTGTGCCCCCTCATAAAAAGGTTGAGCCCTCAGTGACGATTCCTTTCAGGAACAGGGCAGATGACTTGTCTAATAGTGTGTTCCCATGCTGAGTGTGAAACTAGTGGAAGACTTGCACTGGGGAGTCAAAATCGACTTTTATCCTGCAGTGCTGGTGTGTGAGGAACCTATGCGATGTGATCAGGACTGAGGAGACTTCAGGAGAGTGGAAGAGCAGACTCCCACAACTGTGTGGCTCTGCAGATTAGAGCCAGAGACTGACCAAGCAGAGAAATGATTGCTAGATGATCCATGTTACTCCAAGAGGGGCAGTTATTCTTAACCATATTTACCACCTTAATCAGAAACCTGGCCTCCCCTGCAAGAAGCAGTGGAGATGGTCATTATTTTTTTTTAATTTTTAACTTTGAAAAACTAAATCATTGGAGGCCAGGGTGTATATCAACTTCAATAGCCCTTATTTCTTTCTATCTATCTATCTATCTATCTATCTATCTATCTATCTCTCTCTCTCTCTCTCTCTCTCTCTCTACCTATCTAGCTATCATCTAGCTATCCAGATCAGGGTTTCTCAAACTTGGCACTATTGACATTTGGGCCCAGTAATTCTTTTTTTTGACAGTCTTGCTCTGTCACCCAGGCTGGAGTGCAGTGGCACCATCTTGGCTCACTGCAACCTCCACCTCCCAGGTTCAAGCGATTCTCCTGCCTCAGCCTCCCAAGTAGCTGGGAATACAGGCATGTGCCACCAAACCTGGCTAATTTTGTATTTTTAGCAGAGATGGGGTTTTGCCATGTTGGTCAGGCTGGTCTTGAACTGCTGACCTCAGGTGATCCACCCACCTCGGCCTCTCAAAGTTCTGGGATTACAGGCGTGAGCCACCGCACCCAGCCCGGGCCCAGTCATTCTTTGTTGCAAGGGACTGTCCTGTGTATTGTAAGATGTTTATCAGCATCATCCTTAGCTTCTACCTACTAGATACCAGTAGCATCATGCCTCTCACCCCTGACCAACAGTTAGGACAACCAAAAATATCCCCAGATATTGTCAAATGTCCCCTTGGAAGAGACCTCTGTTTAAAAACCACTCATCTACATCTATCTATCTACATAATAAAATCAGTTATTTATTGCTGCCTAATTAATCACCCCCAAACTTAGTAGCTTAAAATAACAAGCGTTGCTCCACATGTTTTCAGTTAGGGTAACTCATGTGATTACATTACAGTGAGACCTTGGCTGAAGCACCTCTTTTCTCCATATGGCCTCCCTCTCCTTGTGGTGTCTTATCCTCCAGGGCCTCTCCACATGATCTTTTTCTCTTTAGCAAGATAGCCTGGACTTCCTTATAATATGGCACCTTGGTTCCACGAGAAAGGAAGTAAAAGTTTAAGGCTTAAGAGGCCTGACACAGTAATACTGACATGGTATTACTCCTGCCACTTTTCATGTCAAAGCAAGTAACAGGACCAGCCCAGGTTCAAGGGGAGAGGAAACAGACTCCATCTCTTGATGGAAGGAGCAACATGTACATACAGGGAAAGGTGGACTTGTTGGCAGCCATCAACAGAACTACCTTTCACAATTATATATATATATTCCTAGGCCAGGCGCAGTGGCTCATGCCTGTAATCCCAGCACTTGGGGAGGCTGAGGTGGGTGAATCATGAGGTCAGGAGATCGAGACCATCCTGGCTAACACGGTGAAAGCCCATCTCTACTAAAAAATACAAAAAAATTAGCCGGGTGTGGTGGCGGGCGCCTGTAGTCCCAGCTACTCGGGAGGCTGAGGCAGGAGAATGGTGGGAACTCAGGAGGTGGAATTTGCAGTGAGCCAAGATTGTGCCACTGCACTCCAGCCTGGGCGACAGAGCAAGACTCCATCTAAAAAAAAAAAATTATATATATATTCCTCATATACATATGTATTTTATTTTTTATACTATGATTTCAACATTATTTTTATTTATGATTGGCACATAATAATTGTACATATTTGTGGGATACAGTGTGATATTTTGATACATGTATACATTGTTTAATGATCAAATCAGGGTAATTAGCACATCCATCACCTTAAATATTTGTCATTTCTTTGTGATGAGAACATTCAAATACTTCTTTTCTAGCTATCTTGAAATATACAATACATTATTGTTAACTATAGTCAGCCTACTATGCAATAGAACACCAAAACATATTCCTATATAATTGTAGCTTTGTACCCATTCACCAAACTCTCCTTATCTACCCCAGGCCGCTACCCTCCCCATGATCTGGTAACCACTACTGTACTTTCTACTTCTATGTGAACAGCTTTTTTAATTTCACATGTGAGTGATCTTATGTGGTATTTGTCTTTCTATGCCTGGTTTATTTCACTTAATGTCCACCAGGTTTATAAATGTTGCCACAAATGACAATATTTTATTCCTTATTATGGCTGAATAGTATTGCACTGTGTAAATATACCACATTTTCTTTATCCTTTCATCTGTTGATGGACATTGAGGTTGATTCCATTATCTTGGCTATTGTGAATAAGGCTGCAATTAATATAGGAGTGAAAAAATCTCTTCAATATACTGATGGCATTCCATTGAATTATGCAGAATAAAAATATAACCAGCAATGAGATTGCCAGATTATATAATAATTCAGTTTTTGTTAACTTTTATTTTAGGTTCAGGAGTATGTGCAGGCTTGTTATACAGGTAAATTGCACGTTACGGGAGTTAGGTGTATAGATTATTTCATCACTCAGATAATAAGCGTAGTATTCAGTAGGTAGCTTTTCAATCCTCACCCTCCTCCCACTGTCCACTCTCAAGCAGGCCCCAGTATCTATTCTCTTCTTTGTGTCCATATGTACTCAATGTTTAGCTTCCACTTATAAGTGAGAACGTGGTATTTGGTTTTCTGTTCTTGTGTTAGTTTGCTTAGGAAAATGGCCTCCAGCTCCATTCATGTTGCTGCAAAGGGCATGATCTTGTTCTTTTTTGTGGCTGCATAGTATTCCATGGTGTGTATGTATCCAATTTTCATAATCAAGTCTACTATTGGTGGGCATTTAGGTTGATTCCATGTCTTTGCTAGTGTGAATATTGCTTCAACAAACATACAAATGCACATGTCTTTACAGTAGAATGAATTAAACTGCAAAGCTTCTGCACAGCAAAAGAAACTATCAACAGAGTAGACAACCCACAGGATGGGAAAAAATATTTGAAAACTATGCATATGACAAAGATCTAATATCCAGAATCTATAAGGAACTTAATTAACAAGCAAAAAAACCAACCCCATTAAAAAGTGAGCAAAGGACACAAACAGATACTTTTCATAAGAAGACATACACATGGCCAGCAAGCATATGAAAAAATGCTCAACATCACTAATCATTTAAGAAATGCAAATGAAAACCACAATGAGATGCCATCTCACACCAGTCCAAATAGTTATTACTAAAAAGTCAAAAAATAACAGATGCTGGCAATGTTGTGGAGAAAAGGGAACACTTATACACTGCAGGTGGGAATGTAAATTAGTTCAGCCACTGCAGAAAGCAGTTTGGAGATTTCTCAAAGAACTTAAAACAGAACTACCTTCTTGCTCCCTCTTAGGAGAAAATTCTTAAGTTTGTGTGCTTTCTCTTGATCCCACAAAGTAAGGTCAGGTGCTGACAGCCTCCTGTTGTTTTTTTTTTCCTTAGGGTGGTGCCCCGAAATGCTCAAGTTCATGCGCCTTCCTCCAGTCCCACGGAGTCAGGCCAGCTAACCATTCATGCTCTTGAGCTATCTACAGAGGCTGACATTTGCCTTCTGTGGGAGTGTGCATAGGGAGCCAGTCATGGGTTGCAGGAGGTGAGAAATATAGAGCACTGGAGGTGCCTATGGGTCAATTGGTGGGGAGGTCATCAGGCAAGGAGTCCTCAGCACCTCATGGGCAGGCTTCCTGATGAAGTCTGTGAAGTGGTTGGTAGGATCTGTGGCCCTTTTTTGACATCAGGCCCTAATTTCTGTGAGTCTCTGCCTCTATTCCGTGTTCTCAGCCTCTCCCAACCACTCAGCTATGCCGATCACGTCAGTATTCTATGTCAGACAAGAAAAAATGTTACCCTCTTGGGCAGCATCCTGAATGCCTGTGGAAGCTGAGCACTCACTATGTTCTCATAGTCCAGAGGAATTGTGGATGTGGGGAATCTGTCTGGGCACTGAGGTATGCTGCCTTGAGGTAGAGGTGATGGAAGTAAAGTGAAACTCTTCTTTTTAACCATCTTTAATGCATCTACTTTCAAATTTTTTGCTCCAGTGTTGTGCCGGAACTTCTCCAGTATACAACTGGACTCTCATAAAGGTGCTGTCATCCATGAGTGGTTATCAACGCTTGTCTATGCTTCTGTGGAAAGATAATAATAAAAACGTCTAGTCTGCCATCTTGCTAATGTGATTCCTATCTAATACGCCTATAGTGCTAAATATAAAGAAACATATTGACCCATGTAATAGCACCACACAAAAACTCTGTGAGGTGGGCAATATTATTATCCCCTTTTTATAGATGAGGAAACTGAGGCTCAGAGAAGCCCAAGGTCTCATAGCAAGTGAGCCAGCTGGGGTTCAGATTTGAATCCAGGCACTCTGGCTCCCGATGCTGGGTGTGTTTTTAACCATTTTGTTATACTGTTACAGAATAAACGTGCACACAGTTTGTGATCCACAGTTAATGTTATCGGTAGGAAGAGAAATTGAAAAATATGAATAATTAAATAAATGTTAGACAAGTGAAGTAAAAAGTAGCTATAGAAGTTACAAAATGTTTTTCTGTCCTTGTGGTTGTGCACATCTGGGTCAAGTGAAGCAAATATAATACCTTTTCTTTCTCCAGAAGAGTCACATGATCATGGCTTACTTTCCGTTATAAACTATGTGTACTTTAGAACAAACACATTGCCACTGAGTAAAAATTACAGTGTTACTTAAAAAAAGTGAATTATTTCAGAAGTTATACCCACCAAACAAGCTATTTTTAAACAATTAATTTCACAAGAGTACCAGAGGCCTAAATATACTTTCAAAACAGCCTTCAGACACCAAGCAAATTTATACAAGGCACAGTTTGACAAATCTAACTCTAGCTTTCCATTGTTAGCCTCAAAGCCAAGTCAATATGAATGCTGGGTGGTAGAAAGCTCAGAGGGCCGCTGCATGTTTGAGCTCTTGCTGGGGCTCTGGATTCTGACCTCTGAACACCGTGACAAAGTGGAGCCCCACTCTGAAGGGAATGGGCAGCAAAGACATCTGAATTTCCTTCCCTCCACGTGCTGTGCTATCACCTAATTTTTATCTATCTCTTAGGAGCCAACGACAAATGATTCAGGTGAATCCCAAGTTGTCTCTTTAGGGTTCTTAGAAAATGAGAGGTTTTTATGTCTGAGTACACAGTGAGAGAAAATGTAACTGATGTTCATTTTATTTATTTTTATATTTTAAGGGCTTCTAAGCCTAAAGACTTTAAGCATGCTGACCTGCCTGGAGAGCCCTGACCTATGCACAACCTTACTTGCAAAATCCTGTGCTGATGATCCAAAGGCATCTCAGATCATAATTCTGGGGTCACCATCGCTTGCTGTTATCATAAATACTTTTGAAGCAAATGAAGAACAGGAAAGATTAAAAAATCTTTAAGGTATAAATTCTACTGAAGCAAGAAGAGATTGCATCTCATCTGAAGAAAGTCCTATAAACTTCAGCCACTTGAAACTATATGACAGATATAAAAGCAATCTCAAAAAAGGAAGTAGTTCTGTGTGTGACTCAGAGAATAAAAGATTACAGCATTTAGTCATAAGATACTTTGACAGGCGGTTGTTTCAGTGAAAGCACACTGTGAGTCTTACAGCTTGGACCAGTCATCCATTTAATTAGTGTCACTGTTTCCTACTCTTGCCAATACTCTGTCAAGCACTGAAGATATAGTGAACAAGACACCAGCTCTGCCTTCTTGGAGTTTATAGCTATTGTGGGGACAGGCAGGTAAACAGGCAACTTTAATTCCCACACTTGGGTTGAATGCATTATGGTACAGTACCACACAGGATGCCAGATGCATCTAGAGTATTCACCTGAAAGACAGAGTAGGAGAAAAAGTAGGGGAAGGTGGAGGTGCAGGTGGTGGTAGTGAAACCGAAAAGCATTCCAGGCAGAAGCAGAAGCAACAGGAAGTTGAGAAAGAGCTTTGTGGATTAAAGCAACTGCTAGTAAGTTCAGTTTGGCTAAAATCTATAGTTGCAGAGGGGGTACTAGGTAAAGATGAGATTGAATAAATGATCAGGGGTTAGATTCTGAAGGTTTTTTAAAACTAGTTGAGGAGATCCAATCTATTCCTGAGGCAGTGTGGAGTCTGGATAGGTATGCCATTGATCTGGTCAGCTTTTATCCTACTCATTTCAGGAGTAGCTGGCAGGGCTGGCTTCATGGGCATGTGAGCAGTATAGTTACGCAGGACCCTATGCTTAGAAGAGCCCTGATCTGGGAGCTTAATGCTACCTGGTCACCATCTTCAAATTCTTAATAATTGTATTTTGGAATTTGTGTTTTGTAAATGATGTCTGAATGGACAATGGGGCATATGCAAGAAGCTTGGAGCCTCAACTCAAGGAAGGTCTTGCCTCCTGCCCCCTCCCTGAGACAGCTTCTCAGCCATATGTTCCCCTGCCCCTGATACCCCATGTCGCACCTTACCTCAGCCCCAACAGCTGATACTCTTTGTCCCTGACAAGGGCGTGGGTACGAGTGTGGGGAAGGCAGGGTTGTGTGCTTTCAGTCTGTGGAATCCCTGGATGGGCATGGCAGTGGCTGTCCCTGCCCTTAGAGTGGTAGTATCATGTCATATCTGATAGGCAATTGTGTGTCTTAGTGAGGGCAATCCCCTTGCCCACCCCGATCTATGTACTGACATGGAGGTTTAAAGATCTGTAGGGGTCGTCCATCTGTTGTGGACTGGGGCAGCAGACCATGGGAAGAATGTTGGCTGGAATTCCCCAGGCTCCACTTCTCTGTTGGAGTGTTGGTTCAGCAGCTTGGGGGAGGAGGAACCTGTTGACTATCAGGCCCAAGTGAGTATACCCCATGTAGCAGGCAGAGGCCCCAGGTGTCTGGGAGAGTCTGCACTTTTCCTGTGAGTGTCCCATGTTGAGACTGCTGTCAACTTGCTCTGTCTTGAGGGATCCTCTTTTTCTCCTTGCAACTTCCTGAACCTGGTTTGTGTCTGTCTCTTCGGGCCAACTCAAAGCACCTTCCACAAAATACAAACTGTGAAGTTTTGGTGATTCTGCATATGGGTTAAATACTCTAATATTTGCAATTCAAACTGATATTACACAATATAAAAAGGAATAGTAAAATTTATGCTAGTAACTTGAAACCTTTCATTTTTCTTTAATCAGAATGATAGTAAATTACAAATAAAAAAACACTGTGACAAGTCAAGAGAGATGGGTAAGAAAGGAAAAGTCCTCTGTATACTTCTACTGACACTATTTTCCTTCTTTTAAAACAAGAGGCCCCACATTTTCATTTTGTACTGAGCTAGCAAATTATGCAGGCAGTACTGGTAGCTGGAAAACATAAATAGACCTATAAGTCGGATGGGGAGATGCTAAAATCTGATATCATCTATAGTTCAGGTTGACTAATGATTCTAAAGCAGTGATTCTCAAACTTCATCCTCCACTAAAATCACCTAAAAGGCTTAATAGAATACAGATGACAAGGTCCCCACCCTTAGAGTTTCTGATTTAGTAGTTCTGAATGTGACTTCATATATCTAACTAGTTCCCAGGTGATGCTGATGCTTCTGGTCTTATGAACACTTATTTAATACTATGCGTGATGGTTTGCACCTGCATAGGAAGAGCCAGTGCAGGCTTAGATGTAGAGAGATGGTAGTGAAGAATCAAGGAGAGCTCCTTCCTTGAGTGAAGATTGACAGAGATAGAGGGGGACATAGAAGGGAGAAAGGCACAGAAGATGAACACTATCCACTTTACGATTTTGGCTAGGCTCAGGACCAACCCACTGCTTAACTCCAGGGCCATTTCAACCACCCCTCCCCCAATGGAGAAAAGAGAGAAGCCACTGGGGGTGTACAGTTCTATGCTTTACCTGTCCAGATGTAACAGATGTCTAAGATCATGGTTGGGAAGGTAGGTGTGAATGTATACAGTTTTAGAAGAGAGGAAGTCCAAATATCTCTGTTTGCAGAATACAAGATTCTGTATTTAGAAAACCCCATCGTCTCAGCCCAAAAACTTCTGGAACTGATAAGTAACTTCAGCAAATTCTCAGGATACAAAATCAATGTGCAAAAATCACAAACATTTCTTTACACCACCAATAGGCAAGCAGTGAGCTAAATCATGAATGAACTCCCATTCACAATTGCTAGAAAGAGAATAAAATACCTAGGAATACAGCTAACAAGGGATGTGAAGGATCTCTTCAAGGAGAACTACAGGCTGTGGCTCATGCCTGTAAATCCCAGCACTTTGGGAGGCCGAGGCGGGGGGATCACTTGAGGTCAGGAGTTTGAAACCAGCTAGGCCAACATGGTGAAACCCCGTCTCTACTAAAAATACAAAAATTAGTTGGGCTTGGTGGTGCATGTCTGTAATCCCAGCTACTCAGGAAGCTGAGGCAGGAGAATTGCTTGAACCCAGGGGATGGAAGTTGCAGTGAGCCAAGATCACACCACTGCACTCCAGCCTGGGAGACAGAGTGAGACACCGTCTCAAAAAAAAAAAAAAAAAAAGTTTCTAATTTCTAAGATAACCACTAAAATATTGATACTAATTCGTATAAGCACAAAACCAATAGAGGCGATAATGTGAAATAATGCAATATTTAAATAATAATAAAATAGTGTGGTAATCACACAGGGCTAAACTAATGAATTTGTAGACAGCCTAAAGAATACAGAAAGAGATCTCAACATACACTCAAATGTCTTTTCAAAATCAATCTTCTGAAATGGTATCACAGGGAGATTAAATACATTATATATGTACATACTTTTCTTAGTTGAAGATAATTAATGGCCTATCCTCTTTACCTTGATTTCTCTGGTCTTCAATTTTTTATCTTATGATGTGGTTTCTCAAATCTCTTATCATCCCATTTCTTCTTCTGGGCATACTCCATTTTGTTCACATCTTTAAGGGACGCTTTCCAGAAAGGGGCACAACACTTCAGGGATGGTCTGATTGTCCTGAAATGGGATGGAATTGTGATAACTTAGGGTTTGTCAGCTAATTTTAGAAGATTCTCCCTATCTGTGTACACTGAGCTTAGAGATAATGGAAACCTATGTCATTTCACACTTGATCCTATTCATCCTCTATCCTCATTCTAGAAGTTAGTCTTATGAACCCAAATTCAAGAACGCTACACAGTTTTTATTACCTTTTCTCCCACTGGATCTGTGCCATAATTTTAGCCTGAATTACTCTTGTGCCCAGAATCTGTCATTCCAATACATTTGCTAAACCCAACCTATCACATTCTTTGAATTTAATAAGCATGCCTTTCAAGAGTTCATTCCAGAACTCAAAAGTTCAGAGCATGTAGGCTCAAAAGTTCAGAGCATGTAGCTTCTCTGACAATGAGAATTGTATATTGCAAAGAGTCAGCTAAAGAGAGCCCTTGAAGTCCAGTATAGGTAAAACAAGTCCTCATCTGCCAAGGTTGCTTGGGTTTCATCCAGCTGGTGATTCATTGAAATAGAGTGGTAAACAAAACAAAGACACTCTAGGAGGGAAGAGGCAGCTAAGGTTTTTCTTTGTGGAAATGCCATTGAGTCCATTCTTGACCTCATCAAGTAATCCATCTCCTCAGTTCTCCTACTCCCTGAATACAAGAAGCCATCTTAAAGGCAGTTTTACAAGCCTTTAAAAAAGGAAACATTTTCCCTCTCACTCTTTTTACCTCTGGAGAATTCCTGCTCAATTTTCAAGTACCAATTCAAATATCACTTTCTCTCTGTTGTGTCCTTGACTCTCTACCCTCATCCTCTATTTCCACTACGGGGATAAATAATAGTTTGCTCATAGTTGCACACAAACAATAGTTTGTTCCTCTAACATAATATTCATTCTGATATATTGCAGTCAATGATTTATGCGTGTGATTCACTAGTTGAGTACTTCTGAAGAGCAGAGTTTGGGTCTAACTTGTCTTTGTTTCCTCAGTAGCTTGCATAGGGCTTGGCCCATAAGAGGTGCTCAGTAAATGTTTATTAAATGAAAAAAATACCTTTTGTGCACCTTTCAAATGAAAGTCTAGTCTAAAGTGGTTTAGACATCTATTACTATACAAATAAGGTAGTGTGTCTCCAATACACACAGTTGGCTGCTATTTATGCAGGATTAGCTGCTATAGAAGTTTTATCCATGACACCATTGGGCACAGAACTAGAAAAATTGAGTTGATTATTTCCTTCAGAAAGAATTGCTGTTAAGGAAATGCTCAGAGTTTAAACATTACATCCACAAAGTTGCTCTGCCATCCTGATTTTATTGGATCAATTGATCAATTTGTCAGAAAGTAGCTCTAGTGTATCCAGGTGCTCTGTGAAGTAAACATGAAATATCCCTGAAAGTATGCTACTCCATACCCTTCTGTAGAAAGTCATAACATTCTGAAAATTTTTTTACTAATTAACTAAATTTATACTATTTTTCCAGTAAATGTTATGCAGCATCCTGTTTGAAGCTTTTGTAGAGCCTGGCGTATGATTTTCAATTGAGAATAAATGTATATGTAGTAAAATCTTAATAAAGTGGATCCTGTTTAATTATAACAACAAATTAAATTTAGGTAAAAAAGACAAATGAGAAGAAAAAACTAAGATCAGGGGATTTACTTAAGAAAATAATTTTTAAAAATTTACTTCTTGCAGGAAGTCAGATTAGACTAGAAAATGCTTTGTAATATTTAAAATTAAGACAACAAAAGCAAATCAAGATCTAATTTTCAGGCAATCATCATTCTTTACAGTGAACTAAAAACATACTACTATGGTTTCTCACCCATGCCACAGTTTTTTAAAAGTGTTTTGAGTGATCAACACTTACTTTTAAAAGCTTGGTGATTTGTCTGTTTCCTCTTTTTGTGTCTTTCACACTCATCTCTAGGGTCCCTGAAAGCCTTCTTCCCTGCCACACCACTCCCAGCTCCATTTTGCACCTCCTAGAACCAATCTTGCATCTAGAGTACATTTTAAAAGCCCAGTGTGCAAATTCTGCTTTCCCTGTGTACTTGGCTTTGATACCTGGCCTCTTGCCTAATTGCCATCTCCTTTTGCTCAAGTTGTGAAGCTAAGGTCCCTGTATTGGTTCTTGCAAAGGAATCTTGCTCAACTCCCCTTGTAGTCAGAACTCAAGACCCTCCTTGCTTTCTATAGTCCTGTTGAATCCTGATCCCTTAATCTTACCTTGTTGTTGGACTTAGACACTGAATGCTTCTTGCCTGCCTTGTCTTCCCATTAACTGACAAGAGTCCCACGATGTTTCCTGTACTCGTTTAGCCAAATGTCTTCCTGCTGCCTGCTGCTGAGTATTTATAGGTACTCTAAGCACCAGTAAGTTATATGAGAAAGAGGAATCTGTACCTCAGTTTTTGGAGGCAATTATTTTAGATGTTATTCTTAACTAAAGTTATGCATTAGAATCATCTGGGGAGCTTTTGGAAACACAAATAAACTGGCCTTAACCCATGCTTAAGTTTAAATGTTTTTTGAGATAATTCTCATATTACCTATAGATAGAATTATAGAAGGCTATAAACACCTTTAGGAGCTCATTCTTTGTCCTTTATTCATTTGCCTGCCTCCCTTCCTTCCTTCCTTCTTTCCTTCCTTCTCTTCCTTCTTTTCTTCTTTCCTATCTTCAACTGCTATATGTACAGTGCCTGACCTGTAACAGGCACTCAGAAACTGGCTGCTCACTGATTGATCATCAGGGAGATGGCAGCTGAGTAGATGGATCAAGAATTCTGAATTTACTAAAGTGTGGCCCATCTTGATAGAAATGTGACTCCATTTTCTATAACAGCAGTTCTCAAGCTATTTGGTATTAGGACCCCTTTATATTGATAAAAATTGGACTTCAAAGAGCTTTTGTTTATGTGGACTGTATCTATTGATATTTATCATATTAGAAATTAAAACTGAGAAAATCTTAAAGCACAAGAATACGCAGAAATGCATTCCATTAGCCATCAGAGTGATGATGTCATCGCTCATCATGTAGCCTCCAGAAAATGCCATTGTACACATGTGAGAAAATAAGAGGGAAAAGGGAACATAACATCTTAGTTTTGAAAATAGTTTTTACCTCATCAGTCCTCTGAAAGGGTCTCAGGGACCCCTGGGATTCCCAGATTACCCTCTGTGAATTCCTGCTCTATAAAGACAAAAACTGATGGGAGAAATAATCCTTGGAAGAAGGGTGGAAAGAAAAAGGAATGGATATGTGTTCCAAAAGCAGGCAAAGCATAGAAATCACATCTAGGAATAAGCCCAAAGGCAGCCTGTGGGTAATATAAGATTGTATGAAAGTATAGGCAGAAATTTAAAGTAATTTTGTTTGATAGCAAATATTTATAAATCATACCCGAGCATTTGTCCTTGTCTTGTGTATCACTTGTGTTTAAGCAGAAATTCATGTTGATATAACAGGTGATGTTTTAAATAAAATAATTTTAGGGAGAAAACATAGAGAGTTGGGTATGCGTTCAAAACCCTTCTCTTCTCTGTGATGCATAAAAAATAGCTTAATCAGGTATAGGTAGAGTCTCTGGACCCATGCCTGTCTTTCCTAGTTTAGACCGATAATTTTCAAACGTGAGCGAACATGAGAATTACCAGGAACATTTGTTCAAATGCAGAGGTTATGATTCAGAATATCTGCAGTGGGGCCCTCTATTCTACACGTTTCTGAGCATATGGAAGACATTTTCAGAAATGGTGCCTTGTACTAGACAAACAAAAACTTTATCTGGTGGTGTTACCTGGATGGCTACAGGGAGGTATAATTTGCCTCATGGACTTTTGCCTTGCACACCACTACTTAATTTAGGAAGAAAACAATCACATTCTTTGATCACAGAGTTTGGATTGTGGCTTGAAAATACTGTTTTCATCAAGTAAAATTAAATTCTTTCTTTGGGACATTCTTTGTGTTGAGTACTTCCAGCCAGTATTGAGCTGACATGAGGGAACCAAAACATCGGGACATTTGGTTTTCCTGTCGAGGTGGGAACAGACAGTGTATGACAGCACATGCTGTTTATTCTACAAGAGAAAGGATGGAGGAGGGGCTGTTTATTGGCACCAAGTAACTGAATGCTGAAGAAGGCTGGCATTTGTGTTAGAAGGGTTGAGACCACTTTAAACATTGCAATTATATTTGAGTCCAGTTCACCTTATTGTGAAAGATGGCAGTAAACCCAACTCATTCCCTTTTACTCACAGCTCCAGAACAAATGCCCCCAGATTTTACTGCCCACCAAAACAGACAGAGGAGGCGATTATGTAGTTCTGGTGGGTGAAGAGTTGCCTAGCAGTTTGTTCTTTACTGATGAGGAGGGAGGCTTTCTTGCTAGTCACCTTGGGATGTGGCAGACTTCCTCTGTTGACACCCACAGGCTAGGAACATTTTCATGAAAAAGAACATGATTTTGCATCTGATTCTTTTGAAGGAAGATTAGCAGATAGGAGGATTTTTTTTAATTGCTAGTTTTTCAAGTTGGAGCTCAGCAGGCCAGGATGTCTGAGGTCTCATCTGTGACACTGGCCATTGTTTGTGAATGACAGTGGGACATTGTATGTGAAGGCAGCAGGAGTTAACACAAAAGCAGCCTTGGAGGCTGGGGAGCAGTGGAAAGGACAGATAGAAGAAGCAGGGAGGTACTGGGGAGAGGAGGGAAGCGGAGGAGAAGGCAGGGGAGGGAGCCCAAGGACATCTGTTCTCACTATGGTGCTCATAACACTCAGAAACTATTGTCCAGCAGATTGTAAATTTCAAAAGCACAGAGCATTTTTATCTACGATCTCTTTGAATAAGAGTGAATTACCTATTGAAAAGCAGAAAAAACAATGTTCGCTTTTTTGATAATGAAGATTGCAGGTCATATCCCACAGAGAGACTGTAGAGCACAGCTTGGGTTTTCTGTTTATTGCTCTATCAAGGCTTAGCAGGCATGATTTTTCTCATAACCCCCTTTCCAACTCATTCCGTGAACATGCCACATCAGTGGTGACCAGAGTCTCTATTTCTCCCTCAATTATAAATGATAACAGTAAAAGTTTTCTTTGATGGATAATTTTTTTCTGGAAATGCCAAGAACCAGTTTATGGGTAGCATTAGAATGGGTCTACTGGGATGTTCTTCTGTGGTTGTAAAAATGGGACGATGACCTGGTGATACGGTTTGGCTGTGCTCCCACCCAAATGTCATCTTGAATTGTAGTCCCCATAATCCCCACACGTTGTGGGAGGGATCTCATGGCAGGTAATTAGATTATGAGGGTGGTTCCCGCATGCTGTTCTCATGGTAGTGAGTTCTCATGAGATATGACAGTTTTATAAGGGGCTTTTCCCTGCTTTGCTCGGCACTCATTCTCTCTCCTGCTGCCCTGTGAAGAGGTGCCTTCTGCCATGATTGTAAGGTTCCTGAGGCCTCCCTAGCCATCCAGAACTGTGAGTCAATTAAACCTCTTTCCTTAATAAATTAACCAATCTCAGGTATGTCTTCATAGCAGCGTGAGAACAGACTAATACAGTAAATTGGTACCACAGAGAGTGGGGTGCTGCTATAAGGATGCCTGAAAATGTGGAAGCGACTTTTGAACTGGGTAACAGGCAGAGCTTGGAACAGTTTGGAGGGTTCAGAGGAAGATAGGAAAATGTGGGAAAGTTTGAAATGTCCTAGAGACTTGTTGAATGCCTTTGACCAAAACGCTGATAGTGATATGGACAATGAAGTTCATGCTGAGATGATTTCAGATGGAGATGAAGAACTTGTTGGGAACTGGAGTAAAGGTCACTTCTGCTATGCAAAGAGACTGGCAGCATTTTGCCCCTGCCATAGAGATCTGTGGAACTTTGAACTTGAGAGAGATTATTTAGGGTATCTGGCAGAAAAAATTCCTAAGTGGCAAAGTGTTCAAGAGGAAGCAGAACGTAAAAGTTTGGAAAATTTGCAGCCTGATGATGCAGTAGAAAAGAAAAACCCATTTTCTGGGGAGAAATTCAGGCTTACTGCAGAAATTTGCGTAAGTAATGAGGAGCCAAATGTTAACCACCAAGACAATGGAGAAAATGTCAGATACCTTCATGGTAGCCCCTCCCATCACAGACCTGAGGCCTAGGAGGGAAAAATGGTTTCGTGGGTTGGGCCCAGAGTCCCCCTGCTCTACGCAGCCTCAGGACATGGTGCCCTGTGTCCCAGCTGCTTCAGCTCCAGCCATGGCTAAAAGGGGAGAAGGTACAGATTAGGCCATTGCTTCAGAGGGTGCAAGCCCTAAGCCTTGGCAGCTTATGTGTGGTGTTGGGCCTGTGGGTGCACAGAAGCCAAGAACTGAGGGTTGGAAACCTCCACCTAGATTTCAGAGGAATATGGAAACACCTTTATGTCCAGGTGGAAGTTTTGCTGCAGTTTCTACATTTTAGCATATATTCATTCACTTTATTTAGTTTCCCAAATTTATTTAAATATGAAAACTTTTTTTAGAAGGACACTTAAAAATAGTGTAGCTTCCAACAAAGATTACAGTTTATCTAAATATCTCTATTGTAGAGAAGAGTTTAGAGGAAAAATCAAGGAATAACCCTGGAAATTTTTTATTTGGCACAATTTTGATGGAATGAGAAGGGCTGACGAGGCAATAGTGAGAAAATAACTGTCAATTGAATTTGCAGATGGTCCTAAAAGAGAAGTGCTTTCAAATGCCAATGAATAGTCATTCATATGATAGTTTTGTCAAGATTTTTAAATCAACAATTTATCAATCAGACAAGAAGCATTTGCAAAGTGAGCACATGTTCAAAATAGTTCTAGATATTCTGTGTGCTGCCTATCCCCATTTGTGCCTCCAGACCCACCCTCTACCCTTCTGTGCTCTGATCACTGTCTCAAGAGATTGACCTGGGTATACCATATCAATGGTCTTCCTCATGCTCTGACTTCCAGTTCGACTTGTCCAATGGGAAGCACCAACAGGAGATTAGAATGGTGACTTCTGTTAGCTATTCCCCCAGCTCTGCCACTGCAGGCTTATTAAGGCTGGGTGTATTACCCTACTGAAGGTCACAGGCTTCATCACATAATTTTCTCTCTGAGTCCAAGTTCTGATAAGCACACCATCCCTTCACCCCCTCAGGCCCAGGGGTGATAATAACACCTCTCTGTAACCTGCCCTTGGTCATGTAGTAACCCTTGTGGGAGATCCCTTAACAATGACCTCATCTTGGTTAAAACAAAGAAAAAAAGTTCCTTTATTAAAATTTCCTTAAATTACCTCAATTTGAGTATTTCATCAATTTTCTGCCAGAGCTCTAAACAATATACTCTGAGAAATTAAATAAAACAAAACAAAACAACAGTGTAAAAGACATTGTCCCCACCTTTAGGGAACTTATGAGCTCATTGAAGAAGGTCATGATGTATAATGATCACAGGAGGAATAAATATTAGCACATACGACACCCACTACACCAGAAGAGAGATACTACAGAGCATTGGGTTTTACTTTTCTTTTTTCTTTTTTGACAGCTTTATTGAGGTATAATTTAAAATGTAGAATTTGACAAGTTCTGACATATGTATTTACAGTGACACCATCAAAAACATCAAGATAATGAACATATCTATCACTTCCAAAAGTTTTCTTTTTTAATTTTTAATTTTTAATTTTTTTCAATTTTAATTTTTATTTTAGATTCAAGGGGTACATGTAAAGGTTTATTAAATGGGTATATTGTATGATGCTGAGGTTTCAGCTTCCACTGATTCTGTCACCAAGACAGTGAAATAGTAACCAATAGAAAGTTTTACGGAACTTGTGCCCCTACCTCCCTCACTCCTTTTGAAGTCCCTAGTGTCTGTTTTTCCTCTCCATATGTCTATGTGTGCTGGAAGTTTAGCTCCCACTTATAAGTGAGAACGTGATATTTGTTTTCTGTTTTTCTGTTAATTTACTTAGTATGATGGCCTCCAGATTTATCCATGTTGCTGCAAAGGACATGATTTTATTTTTTTATGTCAGTATAGTATTCCATGGTGTATATATACCATGTTTCCTTTATCCAGTCCACCATTGGTGGGCATCTAGGTTGATTCCATGTCGTTCTTAATAGTGTTGTGATAAACGTAGAGTGCATGTGTCTTTTTGGTAGAATAATTTATTTTCCTTTGAGTATGTACCCATTCATGGAATTGCTGGATCGAATGGTAGTTCTATTTTTAGTTCTTACAGAAATCCCCAAACTGCTTGGCTGAATTAATTTAAGTTCCCACCAATAGTGTATAAGTGTTCTCTTTTCTCTGCAGCCTCACCAATGTCTGGTTTATTTTTCTGATTTTTTAATTATAGCCATTCTGACTGGTGTGCAATGGCATCTCACTGCAGTTTTGATTTGCATTTCTCTGATGATTCGTGATGTTGGGCATTTTTTCATATGTTTGTTGGGTGCTTGTATGTCTTCTTTTGAGAGGTGTCTGTTCATGTTCTTTGCCCACTTTTTAATCAGGTTATTTGTTTTCTGTTTGTTGAATTATGTTCCTTATAGATTCTGGATATTAGTTTTTTGTTGGATGCATAGTTTGTAAATATTTTCTCCCATTCTGTAGGTTGTCTATTTACTCTCTTGATAGTTTCATTTACTGTGCAGAAACTCTTTCGTTTAATTAGGACCACTTGCCAATTTTTGTTTTTGTTGCAATTGCTTTTGAGGAATTATGACTTAGTCATAAATTATTTGCCAAAGACGATGTCCAGGTTTTCTTCCAGAATTTTTATAGTTTGAGGTCTTAAATTTAAGTCCTTAATCCATCTTGTTGATTTTTGTGTATGGTGATAGGTAGGTATCCAGTTCCGTTCTTCTGCATATGGTTAGCCAGTTTACCCAGCACTATTTTTTGAACAGGGAATCGTTTTCCCTTGCTTATTTTTGTAGACTTTGTTAAAGATCATTTGGTGGTTGTCTCATTGGTCTATGTATCTATTTTTGTACCAATATGAGGCTGTTTTGGTTACTGAAGCATGTTAGTATAGTTTGAAGTCAGGCACTGTGACGCCTCTGGATTTGTTCTTATTGCTTAGGATTGCTTTGAGTATTCAGGCTCTTTTTTGGTACCAAATGAATTTAAAATTTTTTTTCTACTTCTATGAAAAATGACATTGGTAGTTTGATAGGAATAGCATTGAATCTGTAGATTGCTTTGGACAGTATGGCTATTTTAAAGCCATGAGCATGGGATGCTTTTCCATTTATTTGTGTCATCTATGATTTGTTTCATCAGTGTTTTGTAGTTCTTCCCATAGAGATCTTTCACCTTGTTGTTTAGATGTATTCCTAGGTATTTTATTTTTTGTTGCTATTGTAAATAGGATTGCATTCTTGATTTAGCTCTCAGCTTGAATGTTTTTGGTGTATAGAAATGCTGCTGGTTTTCGTACATTGATTTTGTACCCTGAAACCTTACTGAAGTCATTTATCAGTGCCAGGACCCTTTCAATGGAGTCTGTAGGGTTTTCAAAGTATAGAATCATTTCATCAGCAAAAAGGGTAAATTGACTTTCTCTTTTCCTATTTGAATGTCTTTTATTTCTTTCTCTTGCCTTATTGCTCTGGCTAGGAATTTCAGTACTATGTTGAATAGCAGTGGTGAGAGTGGACATCCTTGTCTTGTTTCAGTTCTTAGTGAAGATATTTCAAGCTTTTGTCCTTTCAGTATGATGTTGGCTGTGGGTTTGTCATAGATGGCTCTTATTGTTTTGAAGTATGTTCCTTTGATGGCTAGTTTGTTGAGGGTTTTTATCATGAAGTAATGTTGGATTTTATCAAAAGCTTTTTCTGCATCTATTGAGAAGATCGTATTTTTTTTTAATTCAGTTTATATGGTGAATCATGTTTATTGATTTCATATGTTGAACCATCCTTGCATCGCAGGAATGAAGCCTACTTGACTGTGGTGAATTAACTTTTAGAATGTGCTGCTGGATTTTGATTGCTAGTATTTTATCAAGGATTTTTGTGTCTATGTTTGTCAGGAATATTGGCCTATCATTTTCTTTTTTCATTATGTCTTTGACAGATTTTGGTATGAGGATGATACTGGTTTTATAGAATGAGCTAGGGAGGAATTCCTCCTTCATTTTTTGGAATAGTTTCAGGAGTATTGGTACCAGCTTTTCTTTCAACACCTGGTAGAATTCTGCTTTACTGTAAATCCATCTAGTTCAGGGCTTCCTTTGATTAGTAGATCTTTTTATTACTGATTCAATTTTGGAACTCATTTGTCTGTTCAGGATTTTAATTTCTTCCTGGTTCAATCTGGGATGGTGGTGTATTTCCAGGAATTTATCCATTTTATCTAGATTTTCTTGTTTGTGTGTGTAGAGGTGTTCATATTGGTCTCTGAGTATCTTTTGCATTTCTGTGAGATTGATTGTAATGTCACCTTTGTCACTTCTGATTGTGCTTATTTGGATCTTCTCTCTTTTTTTCTTTGTTAATCTAGCTGTTAATCTATCTATTGTGTTTATTCTTTCAAATAATCAACTTTTTATTTTATTGATCATTTGTATGGGTTTTTTTGGGTCTCAATTTCATTGAGTTCTGCCCTGATTTTAGTTATTTCTTTTCTTCTGCTAGCTTTGAGATAGTTCTTGTTTTTCTAGTACCTTCAGATGCAATGTTAGATTGTTAATTTGAGATCTTTCTATCTTCTTGATTTAGGCATTTAGCACTATAAACTTTCCTCTTAACTAATTGCTTTTGCTGCATCCCAGAGATTTTGGTATGTTGTGTCTCCATTTTTACTTATTTCAAAGAATTTTCTGGTTTCTGCCTTAATTCCTTTGTTTACCCAAAAGTCATTTGGGAGCAGATTGCTTAGTTTACATGTAATTGGGTGGTTTTGAGGGTGGTATTGATTTTTATTTTTATTCCACTGTGGTCTGAGAATATGCTTCATAGGATTTTGATTTTTTGAAATTTATTGACACTTGCTTCATGGCTGAGCATGTGGTCATTCTTAAAGTATGTTCTATATGCAGATGAGAAAAATGTATATTCTGTGGTTGTTGGGTATTCTGTAGATATTTATTAGGTGCAACTGGTCAAGTGTTGAATTTAAGTCTGGAATTTCTGTTAGTTTTCTACCTCAGTGATCTGTCTAATGCTGTCAGTGGGAGTGTTGTAGTCTCCACTATTATTGTGTAGCAGTCTAAGTCTTTTTCTAAGTTTAAAAGTACTTGTTTTATGAATCTGGGTTCTCCAGTGTTGGATGCATATATATATTTAGAATAGTTAAGTCTTCTTCAATGAAACTTTTATCATTATGTAATGACCTTCTTTGTCCTTTTTTTACTGTTGTTGGTTTAAAGTCTGTTTTATCTGATACAAGCATAGCAACCCCTGCTCTTTTTTGTTTTCCATTTGCATGATAGATCTTTCTCTATCCCTTTACCTTAAGCCTATGTGTTTCATTACATGTAAGATAGGTCTCTTGAAGACAGCAGAAGGTTGGTCTTTTCTTTCTTTTTTTAATCCAATTTGCCACTCTGTGTCTTTTAAGTGGAGTGTTTAGACTGTTTACAATAAAGGTTAATATTTATATGTGGGCTTTTGATCCTGTCATGGTGTTGATAACTGGTTGCTTTGTATTCTCGATTGTGTAGTTGCTTTATGTGGTCTGTGGGTTATGTACTATTATGTGTGTTTTTGTGGTAGCCGGTATTGTTCTTTCATTTCTATGTTTAGAACTCCCTTAAGCATCGTTTGTAAGACCAATTGAGTGGAAACAAATTCCCTTAACAATTGCTTGTCTGGGAAAGATTTTATTTCTCCTTGCTTATGAAGCTTAGTTTGGCAAGATATGAAATTCTTGGTTGGAATTTCTTTTCCTTAAGAATGCTACCGATAGACCCCCAATCTTCTCTGGCTTGTATGTTTCTGCTGCAAAGTCTGCTGTTAGCCTGATGGCCTTCTCTTTGTAGGTGATAGGACCTTTTTCTCTACTTTCAAGCTTTTTTCTTTCATGCCCATCTTGGCAATTCTGATGATAATGTGTCTTGGGGATGGTCATCTTATATAGTGTCTCACAGGTGTTCTCTGAATTTAATCAAGATGGATTAATGACCTAAATGTAAGACCAGAAACCATTAAAATTCTAGAAAAAAACCTAGGTTTTCAGAAAAACTTTTCTGAACATTGGCTTATGCAAAGAATTTATGACTAAGACCCCAAAAGCAAATGCAACAAAAACAAAAATAAATAAATAGGACCTAGTTAAATGAAAAGGCTTCTGCACAGCAAAATAATCATCAGAGTAAACAGGCAATCCACAGAATGAGAGAAAATATTTGCAAACTATGCATCTGACAAAGGACTAATATCCAGAATCTACAAGGAGCGCCAACAAATCTGCAAGAAAAAAAAAAAAAACCTCATCAAGAAGTGGACAATTGACATGAATAGACATTTCTCAAAAGAAGATATAAAAATAGCCAACAGCCATATGAAAAAATGCTCAATATCACCAATCATCAGGGAAATGCAAACTAAAATGACAATGAGATACCACCTTACTCCAGCCAGAATGACCATTATTAAAAAATCAGAAAACAATAGATGTTGGCATGGATGTGGTGAAAAGGGAACACTTATACACTGCTGGTGGGAATGTAAATTAGTTCAACCTGTATGGAAAACAGTATGAGATTTCTCAAAGAACTAAAAGTAGATCTACCATGTGATCCAGCAATCCTACTACTAGGTATCTATCCAAAGGAAAATAAGTCATTATATCAAAAAGACACCTGCACATATATGTTTATCACAGCATAATTCACAGTTGCAAAGATATGGAACCAACCTAAGTGCCCATCAACTGATGAGAGGATAAAGAAAATGTGGTATGGATACACCATAGAATACTACTCAGCCATAAAGAAGAATGAAATAATATCTTTCACAGCAACTTGGATGGAGCTGGACACCCTTATTCTAAGTGAAGTAATTCAGGAATGGAAAACCAAATACTGCATGTTCTCACTAATAAGTGGGAGGTAAGCTATGGGTACACAGGCATATACAGAATTGTATAATGAACATTGGAGACTCAGAAGCAGGAGAGTAGGAGGGGAATGAGTGATTTAAAAACTACATATTGGGTACAATGTACACTACTTGGTGATGGGTGCAGTAAAATCTCAGACTTCACCACTACACAATTCATCCATGTAACCAAAAACCACTAATACACCTAAAGCTACTGAAATACATTTTTAAAAGAATCCTTTGTAGAAATATATACTTTCATTTTGCTTGGGTAAATACTTAAAGGTTAATAGTTGGATCATATGGTAGGTGTATGTTTATCTTTTTAAGACACTATCACATTCTTTCCCAAAGTGGTTTTAGATTTCCACTAAAAGAGTATGAGAGTTCCAGTTCCTCCACATTCTCACCAACACTTGCTATGGGCAGTCTTTTTAATGCTATCCATTTAAATAGATGTGTAGTGGTATCTCATGGTGGTTTTAATTTGTATTTCCCTAGTGACTAATTTTGTTGAGTACCTTTTTATGTGCTTATTTGCTACTTATATATCTTCTTGAAGTATGTGTTCAAATCTTTTAAATTGGGTTTTTAAAATTACTGAGCTTTCAAAGTTCTTTACATATTCTGGATACAAATTCTTTATTGTGTGTGTGTGTGTGTGTGTGTGTGTGTGTGTGTGTGTGTGTACATATATAGCATACATATGATACATTTGATATAATATGTATTTCTCCCAGTATGCATCTTGTCTTTTCATTCTCTTTAGCAATATCTTTATAAGAGCAGAAATTTAAACCTTGATGACATTTGATATGTTTTTTTCTTTTATGGATCATTTTTAAGTGACGTATCTAATACATCTTTGCTTAATCCAAGGCCATGAGGCTTTCTTCTAAATTTTTGTTCTAGAAATTTTATAGTTTTAAGTTTTACATTTAGGTCTATGATCCATTTTGAATTAACTTTTGATTATGGTGTGAGATATAGGCTGCAGTTCTCTTTTTTTCTATATGGATATCCAATTGTTCCAGCGCCATTTGTTGACAAGATTTTTCTTTCTCCACTGAATTGCCCTACACTTAAAATAGAATTCAGTTGACCATATATTTGTGGGTCTGTTTCTGGACTCCCTATTCTGTTCATATTTGTATATCTTTACACAAATACCACACTGTATTGATTACTATAGCTTTATAATAAGTCTTACAGTAAAATGATGTAAATTCCCCAAGTTTTTTGTGTCTTTTAAACTTGTTTTGGCTACTTTAAGCTCTTTGCATATCCATTTGAATTTTAAAATTCAGTTGTCAATTTTTACAAAAAGCCTACAGAAATTTGCTGTGAGTTTGCATTGAATCTATAGTTCAATTAGGGGAGAACTAACATCTTAAAATATTCAGTCTTTCAATTCATGAATAGGGTATATCTATCTATTTATTTATGTCTTTAATTTCTCTTAGCAATATTTTGCAGTTTTTCATGTGTAGATCTTTCATATCTTTTGTCACATTTTTTCTTAAGTATTTAATATTTTGATGCTATTATAAATGGTATTTTTCAATTTTTCACTGTTTCTAGTACTGTGTATAAAAAAATACTATTGATTTTTGTATATTGGTCTTTTCTCCTACAACCTTGTTAAATTCACTTATTAGTTCTTAGACTTTTTGTAGATTTCATCAGGTTTTCTACATATATGATCATGTTGCAAATAAAAATAGTTTTACTTCTTCCATTCAAATCTGGTTGCTTTTATTTCTTTGTCTTGCCTTATTAGGCACTGACTAGAACCTCCAGTGTGACTGGACATCCCTGTCTTATTCCTAATCTTAGAGGCAAAGTATTCAATCTTTCACCTTTAAGTATGATGTTAGCTGTGGGTTTTTTGTAGATGCCCTTTATCAGGTTGACAAATTTTTCTTCTGATCCTAGTTTACTAACAGATCTTTAAAATTTTTTAAATCAGAAATGGGTATTGGATTTTTGCTTTTTTTGAGGACCATATAGGTGATCACATTTATTTTCTTTTTAGTTTTAATATGGTGAATTACATTCTTTGATTTTTTTAAATGTTAAAGCCAACTTTGCATTTCTTTGAAAAATTCCACATGGTCATTATGCATTGTCCATTTTGTTGGATTTGGCTTATTAAAATTGAATTTCAAATTTTTGCATCTATGTGTATGAGAAATATTGGTTTTTAGTTTTCTTTTCATGAAATGTCTGTCTGATTTTGGTATACAGGCATTTGTGGCCTCATAGAAAGTGTTGGGAAATCTTACATTGTTTTCAATTTTATGGAAATGTTTGTAAAATTAGAACTATTTATTTTTTCTTTTCCATAAGTTATTGGGGTATGGGTGGTATTTGGTTACATGAGTAAGTTCTTTAGTGGTGATTTGTGAGATTTTGGTGCACCCATCACTCGTTCAGTATACACTGCACCATATTTGCAGTCTTTTGTCCCTCGCTCCCCTCCCCATCTTCTCCCCAAGTTCCAAGTCCATTGTATCATTCTTATGCCTTTGCATCCTCATAGCTTAGCTCCCACACATCAGTGAGAACATACGATGTTTGGTTTTCCATTCCTGATGTTACTTCACTTAGAATAATAGTCTCCAATCTCACCCAGGTCACTGCAAATGCTGTCAATTTATTCCTTTTTATGGATGCATAGTATTCCATCACATACATATACCACAGTTTCTTTATCCACTCACTGACTGATGGGCATTTGGGTTGGTGCCACGATTTTGCAATTGTGAATTGTGCTGCTATAAAAATGAATGCACAAGTATATTTTTTGAATAATGACTTCTTTTCCTTTGGGTAGATACCCAGTAGTGGGATTGCTGGATCAAATTATAGTTCTCCTTTTAGTTCTTTAAGGAATCTCCACACTGTTTTCCATAGCTGCTGTAGTAGTTTACATTTCCATCAGTGGTGTAGAAGTGTTCCCTGTTCACCACATCCACACCAACATCTACTGTTTTTTGATTTTTTTATTATGGCCATTCTTGCAGGAGTGATGTGGTATTGCATTGTGGTTTTGATTTGCATTTCCCTGATCATTAGTGATGTTGAGCTTTTTTTTCATATGTTTGTTGGTCATTTGTATATCTTCTTTTGAGAATTGTCTATTCATGTCCTTAGCCCAGTTTTTGATGGGATTGTGTGTTTTTTTCTTACTGATTAGTTTGAGTTCATTGTAGATTCTGGATATTAGTCGTTTGTCAGATGTACAGATTGTGAAGATTTTCTCCCACTCTGTGGGTTGTCTGTTTACTCTGCTGACTGTTCCTTTTGCCATGCAGAAGCTCTTTAGTTTAATTAGGTCCCAGCTATTTATCTTCCTTTTTATTGCATTTGCTTTTGGGTTCTTGGTCATGAAATCCTTGCCTAAGCCAATGTCTAGAAGGGTTTTTTCCCAATGTTATCTTCTAGAGCTTTTATGGTTTCAGGTCTTAGGTTTAAGTCTTTAACCCATCTTGAGTTGATTTTTATATAAGGTGAGAGATGAGGATCCAGATTCATTCTCCTACATGTGGCTAGCCAATTATCCCAGCACCATTTGTTGAAAAGAGTGTCCTTCAGAAAACCAAACACCACATGTTCTCACTCATAGGTGGGAGTTGAACAATGAGAACACATGGACACAGGGCGGGGAACATCACACACTGGGGCCTGTCGGGGGGTGGGGGGCTGGGGGAGAGATAGCATTAGGAGAAATACCTAATGTAAATGACGAGTTGATGGGTGCAGCAAACCAACATGGCACATGTATGCCTATGTAACAAACCTGCAGATTGCGCACACGTACCCTAGAACCTAAAGCATAATAAAAATAAATAAATAAACAACAACAAAAAAAGAAAAGGGTGTCCTTTCCCTACTTTATGTTTTTTGTTTGCTTTGTCAAAGGTCAATTGGCTGTAAGTATTTGGGATTATATCTGGGTTCTCTATTTGGTTCCATTGGTCTGTGTGCCTGTTTTTGTACCAGTACCATATTGTTTTGGTGACTACGGCCTTATGGTATAGTTTGAAATTAGGTAGTGTGATACCTCCAGATTTCTTCTTTTTGCTTAGTCTTGCTTTGGCTGTGCAGGCTCTTTTTTGGTTTCATATGAACTTTGGAATTGTTTTTTCTAATTCTGTGAAGAATGATGGTGGTATTTTGAGGGGGATTGCATTGAATTTGTAGATTGCTTTTGGCAATATGGTCATTTTCACTATCTTGATTCTAGCCATCCATGAGCATGGGATGTGTTTCCATTTGTTCATGTCATCTATGATTTCTTTCAGCAGTATTTTGTAGTTTTCCTTGTAGAGGTCTTTTGACTCCTTGGTTAAGTATATTCCTAAGTATTTTATTATTTTGCGGCTATTGTAAAAAGGGTTGAGTTCTTGATTGGATTCTCTGCTTGGTTGCTGTTGGTGAATAGAAGAGCTACTGATTTGTGTACATTAATCTTAATCCAGAGACTTTGCTGAATTCTTTTATCAGTTCTAGGAGCTTTTTGAAGGACTCCTTAGGGTTTTCAAGGTAAACAATCATATCCTCAGCAAACAGTGACAGTTTGACTTCCTCTTTACCTATTTGGATTCCCTTTATGTCTTTCTCTTGTCTGATTGCTCTGGCTAGGACTTCCTGTGCTATGTTGAAGAGGAGTGGTGAGAGTGGGCATCCTTGTCTTGTTCCAGTTCTCAGAGGGAATGCTTTCAACTTTTCCCCATTCAGTATTATGTTGGCTGTGGGTTTGTCATTAATGGCTTTTATTATATTAAGGGATGTCCCTTGTACGCTGATTTTGCTGAGAGTTTTAATCATAAAGGAATGCTGGATTTTGTCAAATGCTTTTTCTGCATCTATTTAATGATCATGTGATTTTTGTTTTTAATTCTGTTTATGTGGTGTATCACATTTACTGACTTGCATATGTTAAACCATCCCTCCATCCCTGGTATGAAGCCCACTTGATCATGGTGGATTATCTTTTTGATATGTTGTTGGATTTGGTTAGCTAGTATTTTGTTAAGGGTTTTATCATCTATGTTCATCAAGGATATTGGTCCATAGTTTTCTTTTTTGTCTTTTCCTGGTTTTGGTATTAGGGTGATACTGGCTTCACAGAATGAATTAGGGTGTGTTCCTTCTTTCTCTATCTTGTGGAATAGTGTCAAAAGTATGGGTACCAATTCTTCTTTGAATGCCTGGTAGAATTCTGCTGTGAATCCGTCTGGTCCTGGGCTTCTTTGTTGCTAATTTTTAAATTACCATTTCAATCTCACTGCTTGTTATTGGTCTGTTCAGGGTATCTAATTGTTCCTGATTTAAGCTAGGAGGGTTGTATTTTTCTAGGAATTTATCCATCTCTTCTAGGCTTTCTAGTTTGTGTGCATAAAGATGTTCATAGTAGCCTTGAATGATCTTTTATATATCAGTGCTGTCAGTTGTAATATCTCCTATTTCATTTCTTAGTGAGGTTATTTGGGTTTCTCTCTTTTTTTGGTTAATCTTGCCAATTGTCTATCAATTTTATCTTTTCGAAGAACCAGCTTTTTGTTTCATTTATCTTTTGTATTTTTTTGTTTGTTTTGATTTCATTTACTTCTGCTCTGATCTTGGTTATTTCCTTTCTTCTGCTGGATTTGGGTTTGGTTTGTTCTTGTTTCTCTAGTTCCTTGAGGTGTGACCTTAGAGTGTCAGTTTGTGCTCTTTCAGTCTTTTTGACATAGGCATTTAGGGCTATGGACTTTCCTCTTAGAACCATCTTTCCTGTATCCCAGAGGTTTTAAGAGGTTGTGTCATTATTGTCATTCAGTTTGCAGAATTTTTTAATTTCCATCTTCATTTTGTTTTTGACTCAATGCTCATTCAAGAGCAAGTTATTTAATTTCCATGTATTTGCATGGTTTTGAAGGTTCCTTTTGGAGTTAATTTCCAGTTTTATTCCACTGTGGTCTGAGAGAGTGCTTGATATAATTTCAATTTTCTTAAATTTATTGAGGTTTGTTTTATGGCCTACCATATGGTCTATCTTGGAGAATGTTCCATGTGCTGTTGAATAGAATGTGTATTCTGCGGTTGTTGGCTGAAATGCTCTGTATGTATCTGTTAAGTCCATTTGTTCCAAGGTATAGTTTAAATCCATTGTTTCCCTGTTGACTTTCTGTCTTGATGTCCTGTCTAGTGCTGTCAGTGGAGTATTGAAGTCCCCCACTATTATTGTGTTGCTGTCTATCTCATTTCTCAGGTCTATTAGTAATTAGTATATTTGGGATCTCCAGTGTTAGGTGCACATATGTTTAGGATTGTGATATTTTCCTGTTGGACAAGGCCTTTTACCATTATATAATGTCCCTCTTTGTCTCTTTTAACTGCCATTGCTTTAAAGTTTGTTTGGTCTGATATAAGAATAGCTATCCCTGCTTGCTTTTGGTGTCCATTTGCATGAAATGCCTTTTTCCACCCCCTTACTTTAAGTTTATGTGAGTCCTCATGTGTTAGGTGAGTATCCTGAAGGAAGCAGATAGTTGGTTGGTGAGTTCTTACCCATTCTGCAGTTCTGTATCATTTCAGTGAAGCGTTTAGGCTATTTACATTCAATGTTAGTATTAAAATGTGAGGTACTGTTGCATTCATCGTGCTGTTTGTTGCCTGTGTACTTTGGTTTTATTGTTTTATTGTTTTTTGTTTTTGCTTTTTAACTTGTATTTTTGTTTTATAGGTCCTGTGTGATTTATGCTTTAAAGAGGGTCTGTTTTGATGTGTTTCCAGGATTTGTTTCAAGATTTAGAGCTCCTTTTCACAGTTCTTGTAGTTGTGGCTTGGTAATGGCGAATTCTCTCAGCATTTGTTTGTCTAAAAAAGACTGTATCTTTTCTTCATATATGATGCTTAGTTCTGGTGGATACCAAATTCTTGGCTGACAATTGTTTTGTTTGAGGAGGCTGTAGATAAGGCTCCAATCCCTTCTGGTTTGTAGGGTTTCTGCTGAGAAATCTGCGTTAATCTTATAAGTTTTCCTTTATAGGTTACCTCATGCTTCTGTCTCATAGCTTTTAAGATTCTTTCCTTTGTCTTAACTTTGAATAACCTGATGACAATGTGCCTAGGTGAAGATCTTTTTGCAATGAATTTCCCAAGTGTTCTTTGTGCTTCTTGTATTTGGATGTCTAGGTCTCTAGCAAGGCCAGGGAAGTTTTCCTTGATTATTCCCTCAAATATGTTTTCCAAGCTTTTGGAATTCTTTTCTTCCTCCAGAACACCAGTTATTCTTAGGTTTTGTAATTTAACATAATCTCAGACTTCTTGGAGACTTTGTTCATATTTTCTTATTCTTTTTTCTTTGTCTTTGTTGGATTGGGCTAATTTGAAGACCTTGTTTCTGATCTCTGAATTTGTTTCTCCCACTTGTTCAATTCTATTGCTGAGACTTTCCAGAGCATTTCATATTTCTAAAAGTGTGTCCAAAGTTTCCTGAATTTTTGTTTATTTTTTTGTTAAGCTATCTATTTCCTTGAATATTTCTCCCTTCACTTTTTGTATCATTTTTTAGATTTCCTTGCATTGGGTTTCACCTTTCTCTGGTCCCTCCCTGATGTTTAATAACTAACCTCCTGCATGACTTAGCAGAGGCAGCCATAATCCTGCTAGGTACACAACTCCAGTGACCTGGGAATCTCACCCACATCCCCCTCAGCAGCCACAACAGGGCCTGCCCAAGGAGAGTCTGAGCTCAGACATGCCTAGCCCCACCCCTACCTGATGGTCCTTCCCTAGCCACCCTGGTAGTGGAAGACAAAGGGCATATAATAAATTAGGTAAATCAGGGATTTATTCTTGGTTTGGATCCATTGCTGGTGAACTAGTGTGATTTTTTGTGAGTGTTGAAGAGCCTTGTTTTGTCATATTACCAGGGTTGGTTTTCTGGCTCCTTCTCATTTGGGAAGTTGGTTTTCTGTTTTTTTCTCATTCCCTCTGTCAGACGGAAGGTCTAGGGTTGAAGGCTATTGTTCAGATTCTTTTGTCCCATGGAGTGTTCCAATGATGTAGCACTCTCCCCTTTTCCTGTGAGCTGAACTCTAGTGATTGTTGTCTCTCTTCTGGGTTTAGCCACCCAGCGAATCTAGTCGGCTCTGGGCTTGTACTGGGAGTTGTCTGCACAGAGTCCTGTGATGTGAATTGTCTGTGGGTCTCTCAGCTGTGGATACCAGTGCCTGTTCCAGTGGAGGGGTGGTGGCGGAGGGGGGGCGGTGGGGGAAGGTGTGCAATGGACTTTGTGAGGGTTCTTAGCTTTGGTGGTTTAATGCTCTATTTTTGTGCTGGTTGGCCTGCCAGGAGGTGGTGCTTTCCAGAGAGCATCAGCTGTGGTAGTATGGGAGGAACCAGCAGTGGCTGGGGCCCTAGAACTCCCAAGATTATATGCCCTTTGTCTTCCACTTCCAGGGTGGGTAGGGAAGGATCATCAGGTGGGGGTGGGGGTAGGAATGTCTGAGCTCAGAATCTCCTTTGACAGGTCTTTCTGTGACTGCTGTGGGGGATGTGGGTGAGATTCCCAGGTCACTGGATTTGTGTACCTAGGAGGATTATGGCTGCCTCTGCTGAGTCATGCAGGTTGTCAGGGAAGTGAGGGAAAGCTGGCAGTCACAGCCCTCACCCAGCTCCCATACAAACTGAAGGGCCAGTCTCACTCTCACCATGCCCCACCAACAGCCCCCAGTCCGTTTCCAGGTGGAGAGTTACATGGACTTGAAAACCCGCCCCAGGCTACCTGCTTCCCAGCTGCGAAAGAGAAAGGCTTGGTTCTTCCCCCACTTGTAGAGTCTGCACACCAGATTTGTGCCCTCCTCTGAGTTCTGGCCAGGAGGCTTCTCACCCCATTCAAATTATTACAAAGATCAGCTAGAGATTTCCTTCTCCCTGTGGAGTTTTACCCCCGACTCCTCTCCTGTTGGATCCCTGTGGTGCCAAGCAGGAATGGCCTGCTAGGGGACCCAACGAGTTCTCAGGGCCTTTCTACTGCTTCCTCTAGCCCTGTATTTCACTTGGCTCTCCAAACTGACTCAGCTTCAGGTAAAGTCGGAAGCTTCTCCCACAAACAGACCTACAGCTTTTCCACTGGGGATATGAGTTTGGGAGAGGAGGGTCTCCCTTTTCCACTTCCGCAGTTGGGGCACTCACAGTTTTGTGGGGGTCTCTCAGGTCCTGCAGGAGCAGTCCGCTTCCTTCAGAGGGTCTGTGGGTCCTCTCGGGATTGCTGGTTTGTTCTTGCCATCAATCTGGAGCTAAAACTCACAGTGTGAGCTCCTGCATGCTTCCCTGTTCGGAGCTGCAATCTAGTTCTGCCTCCCATCTGCCATGATGATCCTGTTCCCTGGAATGGTGTATCTCTGCTCTGTTCCACTCTTATTAGTGTAAGAAAACCAAGCTTATAAGCTAGGAACTCTGGCAAAACAGGGACAAGCCAATATCTTGGTTAAGGAGAAGAGGCTACCCTTCAGAACTATTTCTTGATTAAATATTTGGTAGAATTCACCAGTGAAGCTATCTGGGCCGAGAGTCTCTTCTATGGGAAGGTTTATAAATACAAATTCAGTTTTTAAAATAGATAAGACAATTACCATTATCTGTATCTTCTTGAGTAAACTTTCATACTTTGTGTCTTTCAATAAATTTTTCAATTTCATTAAATGAAATTTTGAAAATTTTTATATTTTAATGTTTCAATTTCAAGTTGTTTAATAAATGGAATAAAATTATTTATAAATGTCCTTATTATCTTTTTAATATCTATAGAACCTGTCGTGATACCACTATTTTATTCCACATATTGGTAATTTGTGTCTCTGATCCCAGATCAGTATGGCTAGAGTTTTGTCAGTTTTTTTGATCTACTCAAAGAACTAGGTTTGGCTTCATTAATTTTCCTGCATTATTTTTCTGTTTCATTGATTTCATCTCTGATATTTATTATTTACTTTATTCTGCTTAATTTAGGTTTAATTTACTCTTTCTTTTTAGTTGTTTAAGGTGAAAGCTAAGGTCATTGATTTAAAGAAGAAAGCCTTTCTTCTTTCCTAATATTGGTAGTAGTGCTATAAATTTCTACCTAATTATTGCCACAAATTTTGATATGTTGTGGTATTACCTTTATTCAGTTCAAAATACTTTTTACTTTCTCTTTTGATTTCTTCTTTGACCCAAGCCTTATCCAGATCTGTGTTATTCAGTTTCCAAAATTTTAGGGATTTTCCAGAGTTCTTTTTAGTATTGATTTTAGAGGAAATACCACTGTGGTCAGAAAACATACTTTTTATGACTCTCATCCTTTAAAATTTACTGAGGCTTGTTTTATGGCCCAGGATATGATCTCTCTTTGTAAATATTCCATGTGTTCATTTTGCTATTGTTTGGTGGAGTGTTCCATAAATGCCAATTATGTCAAGATGACTGAAGGTGATGTTCAAATCTGTATCCTTGCTAATTCTCTATCTACTTGTTCTAGCATTTATGGGTGGAGTATTTAAATCTCCAAATATGATTGTGAATTTGCCTCTTTTTTGCAATACTATTATGCAATGTTATAGTAAAACTGTGATAGTTTTCATTTCATGCATTTTAAAGCTAATTATTAGTGTATGAATGTTTAAGATGATCAAGTCCTCTTGATAAATTGACTTCTTAATCATTATTAAATGGCCTTCTTTATGTCTGGCAATATGTTTTGTTTAAAAATCTACTTTGTTTACTAGTAATATGGCTACTTCATCTTGCTTTTTAAAAAATTAGTATAGATTTAGGGGTTACAAGTGCCATTTGTTACATGGATATATTGCATAGTGGTGAAGTCTGAGCTCTTAGTGTAGCCATCACCCAAATAGTCTACATTGTGTGCATTAATTTATTTCTAATCCCTCACCCCTGTCCCATCTTCTCACCCTTCTGAGTCTCCAGTGTCTATTAGTCCATGCTCTATGTCCATGTGTACACATTATTTAGCTCCTACTTACATGTGAGAACATGCAGTATTTTGCTTTCTGCTTATGAATTATTTCGCTTAAGATAATGACCTCTAGTTCCATCTATGTTGCTGCAAAAAGTATGACTTCATTTTTTTATGGCTGAGTAGTAGTCCCTGGTATAATATGTACATAGCACATTTTCTTTATCCAGTCACCTGTTGATGGACACAGGTTGATTCCATATTTGCTATTGTGAATAGTGCTGCAATAAACATGTGGTTGCAGGTATCTTTTTGATATAATGATTTACTTTCTTTTGGGCATATACCCAGTTGTGGGATTGCTGAATCAAATAGTAGATCTATTATTAGTTGTTTGAAAAGTCTCCATACTGTTTTCCATAGAGGTCATACTAATTTACATTCCCACCAACAATGTATAAGCATTCATTTTTTTCCACATCTTCACCAACATCTGTAATTTTTTGACTTTTTAATAACAGCCATTATGACTCATGGAAGATGATATCTCATTGTTATTTTAATTTGCATTTTCCACTTCAGCTTTCTTTGATTAGTGTTAGTATAGAATATCTTTTTTCATGGTTTTACTTTTAACCTACTTGCATCTTTATAGGAAGCATGTAGTTGGATATTGTTTTTTTACTCAATCTGACAATCTCAGCCTTTTATTAGAGTATTCACATCTTTTATCTTTTACATGTCATCTAATTATTAATATGGTTAGATTTTAATCTACCATCTTACTATTTGTTTTCTATTTGTCTCATCTGTGCTTTGTTTTTTATTTTCTTTTTAATTATTTGATTTTTAAAAAGTGATTCCATTTTATTTCCATTGTTGGCTTATTAACTATTAGTAGTTTCTTGGGTTTATAGTATATATCTTTAACTTATTACAGTCTGCCTTCAAGTGATATACCACTTCATATATATTATAAGGGTCTTACAATAATATACTTCCATGTCTTTCCTCCTGACCATTGTGCTATTGTTTTCATACATTTTACTCATAAGCTCCATGACACTTTATTATTATTTTTGTTTAAATAGTCCGTTATCTTTTATAGAAATTTAAATAGCATTATGTATGTACTCATGTAGTTACCATTTCATGTGCTCTTTATTCCATTTTGTAGATCCATATTTCCACCTAGTATTATTTTCATTTTCTTTTTGCCTTAAGGACTTCCTTCAACATTTCTTGTCAGGGAGGTCTCCTGGTGGATTATTTCAGCTTTTATATGTCCAAAAATATCTTTATTTCACATTTGTTTTTGAAGGATATTTTCAATAGTTATAGAAACCTAAGTTGGAAGTTTTGTTTTCTTTCAGTACTTTAACAATATTGCATTACTGTCTCCTTGCTTCTATTGCTTCCAAAAAGAAATTTGTTGTCATCTTTATCTTTGTTCCCTTGTATGTAATGCATCTTTTTTCTCTGGTAGCTTTAAAGATTTTCCCTTTATCACTGGTTTTGAGAAAGCTCATTTTAATGTAACTCGGTATAGTTTTCCACACATTGATGGTGTTGAGGTTCGTTGAAATTCTTGGATTTGCAAGTTTGTAATTTTCATGAAATATGTAAAAATTTTTGGCTATTGTTCCTTCAAACATTTTTTTTTCTGCATCTTTTCCCCCTTGAAGGACTTCAACTGAAAATATATTAAGCTGCTTTAGGTTGTTTCACTTATCGTTGATTCTGAGTTCATTTTTCCCCTTGTTTGTCTGTTTTATTTGAATAGATTCTATTGCTATGTCAAGTTCAGCCTCACCAATCTTTCCTCCTGTGAGATATACTTTGCTATTATTTTCATTCAGTGTATTTTTTTACCTCAGAAAATGTAGTTTTCATATCTAGAGGATTGTACGTTTTCTATGTTTCTACTTTACTTTTTGAACATATGAAATATTGTTATAGCTTTTAAAATGTCCATGTGTAATTCTAACTTCTGTGTCAACTCTGGATTGGTTTCAGTTCATTGATTTTACCCTTTATTATAGGTCGTATTTTCCTTCTTCTTTGTCTGCTTTGTAAGATTTTTCACAGCTTTATTGAAATATAACTAACATACCACTGGATTTACTTGTATAAAGTGTGCACATTAACAATGCTTTTTTAGACTGCTAATTTTGATCAGATACCAGACATTGTGAATTTTATCTTGGATGTTGAATATATTTTATTCCTGTAAATATTACTGAGTTTTTTTTCTAGTATCAAGTTAAATTAATTGAAAATACTTTGATCTTTTGAGGTCTTGCTTTTAAGACTTTTTAGGCAGGACCAAAGTTGTATTCAGTCTAAGGTTGACTATTCCCCACAGTTGAGGCAAGTCACTTCTGTGCACTATTTTCAATGCCCTGTGAATTGTGAGGTTTTCCAGTCTGGCTGGTAGGAGCAGGAAAAATTCCCAACCCTTTAGAGAACCAAGTATTGTTCCTTTTTCTCTTCTTCTTATTTACTTTATTGTCAAATTAAAATTACATATTTTTATGGTGTACCACAGAAATTTTTGAAATATGTATACATTCTGGAATGACTTCATCAAGCTAATTAACATACGCATTACTTCACACATTTATCATTTATTTGTGGTGAGACCTGTGATCCTTTTAGATAATTCTTTTCCCAGCCTTGGGTGGTTTCCTTACACGCGTACAGTGATCAATGCATACTTAGCTGAATACTTGAATGGGGCCTTTTGCAAATCTCCAAGTTTCTCTTTGTGTGTAGCACTCTTCTCTCTGGTACTCTGTCCTGTGAACTGTGAGTGTTCCGATCTCCCAGGAGACAGATTCTGACCTCTGTCTCCTTAAGTCTGCCAGGCTTTACTTGGGTTCCTGTTCCTGTGGCCTGGAATAGCTTAAGGCACTAAGCTGGACCCAATCAAGGGACTCACCTTGATTGTTTTCCTTCTTTTAGGGATCACTGTCTGTTATGGTTAATTTTATGTGTCAACTTGACTGGGCTAAGGGAATGCCCAGATAGTTGATAAAACATTATTTCTGGGTGTGTCTCTGAAGGTGTTTCTGGAAAAAATTAGCATTCAAATCAGTAGACTGAGTAAAGAAGATCACACTCACCAATGTAGGCAAGCATTGTCCAATCCCTTGAGGGTCTGGGTAGAACAAAAGGTAGAGGAAGGGCAAATTTGATCTGCCTTGTTTGAGCTGGAACATCTGTCTTCTCCTGTTCTCAGACATCAGTGCTCTGTGTTCTCAAGCCTTCAGACTCCGTCTGTGACTTACACCATCCCCACCCTCCCACTCTCCCCCACTGGCGGCAATGCCAGTCCTCAGGCCTTTAGACTTAGACTGAGTTTCACCTCCAACTCTTTCTTGTTTCTTCAGCTCATAGACAGCATATTATGGAACTTCTTGACCTCCGCAATCATGTAAGCCAATTCTTATTTTTTTATATATCTCTGTTGGTGCTGTTTATTTGGAGAACCCTAATTAATATGCAATCTTTCATTCCCTGATGCTCATTGTATTGAAAATAATTGATTCATACATTTTGTCCAGTATTTGGTTATTTCAGGTGAGAAATTAAGCCAGACCTTTTACTACATTTTGGCTGGAAGCAGAAGTGTTAAATACTTTTTAAAAAAAAAAATAAATAAAAACAAACTTTTTTCTGTAATTCCAAGGAAGTTTACATATATCTTTTAAAAGAAATTATGATCTTAGAAAACAAGTTGAGTTTGTGTCCACCCCTAAACCTCTAAACCCTGATTAAGTGTAGCACTGGGTGGAAAAATAAACTCAGGAAACCTGAAAACACAACTTTATTTTTTATTTAATGAACCAATCTACAATGGTATTTTAGGGTACAAATGATTTCTTCCAGTCTTCTCATCAGGAACTGCTTTTCTCTTAGTATTTTTGATTCTACTACAGCCAGGGTCATTGGATCAGCCTCATTGGGTTTTGCTTTTATCCTTGTAATGGAAATATATAAAACCTGATGGAATGAGGTAAGGTTTGGTATCCATTGTATTCTTACAGTTGCCTTCTGGATCTCTTGCCTGGATGCTGGTACCCATTATTCAGATCCTTTCTCCAGTCTGGACCTGTTTTAATCTCTGATCATTCTTCCTGGCACATTTCTACCTAGCTTTAGATTTACTTGGAATCTATCAGTAATCTGAACATTTTTCTATCTTTAGTTTCTGGTCTTGTTTCAGCTCTCCTGAGGTCACCTCTCCTGATCCATTCTTACATCCTCTTACCTTAGGCCCTAATGGGGTAGGGATAGTTACAATGCTTAGTCTTATAGCAAATTTGTGGCTCTTCAAAGGAAGTGCTTCAAAAATTTTGTTGCATCAATAATGGGGAGAGAAGAGACAAATAGTTATTGCAGTCCAACCAAGTGATAGTATCAAGTCTCTGTGCTTTATGTAAAGACTGGGTATCATTTATGTGCCTTTTGCCTTGTTAATGTGGGGATTTTCTTCCTGTGAGTGCATCCCTTGATTTAAAACTTTGACACTTTTTCTCCTTTAGATTCATAGTGCAGTGGGGATCTTAAGATGCCTTTAAAACGGTATTTCCCATTCTTAAGCTTCATTGGTAACTCCTTGGTGAATTATGACTCTCTGTTAATGAGTTCTGCTGTTTTCTCTTTTAATTCAGTGCTCACCATGGGGGATAGGAGGACTTTACCTCAATTGTGATATGAAGTGTTCTCTACAAATACATTAAATTTAGTTTGTGTCAGTTGGAATCTTGGCAAGTAGCAGGATTCAACAAGATTCATCAAATAAAATACATTAATGAAAGGACTAATTACAGGGGTGTGGGCTTGATTAAGAAAACCAACAAAGGATGTTGAGGCACTCAGAGACTGGTCTCAGTGGAAAACCATCATCACTCCCAATAACCTGGAGTGTCCCAATTCCTTCCACAGAAAACCTGGAGCTGTGGAGGAAGGCAGAGGAGCTGTAGTCATACAGGAACACAGCCATGCCAGAAATGTGGCACTGATGTATAGAGAAAGCAGGTAAAGATATACCCCAACCTCTCTTCCACCACTCTTTAATCCCCCATGAATATCTCTATAAGCATAGCGCAACCAGAAGTCAAATGGAAAAGGAAGCTTGGGTAATGCAGTCCACAGGGCCCCCTGGAATACAGCAAAGCAAACAGGGACATGAAATATACATAATTGGGGTGCAAATGGAGAAAAAATACAGTAAAAAGTCTTTGCATCTTTCTGGATTCTAGCTGGTATATTAGATAATTACTTAAGTATTATAAGTTACTAACTACAGTAAGAATAATAATTGAGCTAAGCTATCATTATACTAATTTTTTTTTTACTATTTACAGATTTTTAAAATGTAAGCACCTACTAAATTATTTGGGGTAATGTTTTAAAAACTATGTTAGAGTTTTCAAAATTTTAATGGGCTCTAGCAGTAAAGATTTTTCCAATGCAGGATATTTTAAAAGGGCTAATGAGCTAGTGTGGTATGAGTCTACACTCAGCAACCACTGCATTTTTAACTTTATTTTAATGCTCAAAAATAAACAACAAGATCCCTGAGTGCTCTTGTTGGCTGGGCTGTGTATTTTAAAACACTTCCTCAGAACACCGCAGTTATTTGAAGGATGTGTCATACAGTCTGCTGCTGGCTTAAGAAACCATGAGATGGAGGACATTCAGTTGCCTTTTTAAACTTATTTATTTAATTTTAGAAATAAATGTGTGGCAAAAGGAGTTTTGATTCTATAAGCTGAGAGTCTGTGTACAAATTGCAAACTTTTGAGCTTTAAGTCTCCTCTGTGACTCTAGACTGACTCTAGGCTGACCCCAACCAAGGCAAGCAACCTCAGCAGTATGTTTAATACTTCAACCCACTTGGTCCTCAGCTCCAAATGCAAGAGTTTCTGAGCAAGTTAATCTTTTCCTTGTACTACTGCAGTTCAGGTGCATTCAACGTGAATTTATTAAAGAACCATAATGTGCCAGGCATTGTGTTCAATGTTGGGAGACTAAAGATAAGATGTAGAACCAACATAAGAGAAATGGACACATAAACACACTCTCTGATATCATGTGGTATATGTGGTAATAGACGTAGGTATGGGCATTTAGCCTACCTGAGTCATAGGAAAGCTTCCTGGTGACTAATAGATTTTTGAAGGTTTCTAAATTTCACCTCCAGCATGGAAATGAAGGTGGGGAAATGAAGGTAGTCTAGGCAGGGAAAACATTACAACTGAAAGTAAAGAGGCATGAATCAGCATGATGAGTGCTAGAAACTATACCAAGCATGAATAGCAAAGAAGGGAGTGGTAAGGGATTAGGCTGGGGGAAATCAACAGAACAGTTGACGTCAAGGGGAGTAGACTTGCTCAAAAGCTTAGACAGTATCTATATGTTATAAGAATTTTTCAAAGAGGCTGTCAGCAAATATAGGGGGAGAGGTTAAGCCTAGGGAAGGGGCAACACTGGAGCTCAGTAGTGTAGGCAGAATGAGTAATAGGCCAGCTATGTGTTGTTTCAGACTTCCAGGCATCCGTAAGGATCAGGGATCAGACATCAGGAACAACTCACCCATGTGATCCATGTAGCTGTCAGAAAATTCATGAGGAGCTCTCACCCAGAAATCTGATTGGCAGTGGGAAAAATCCAAAGTCATATATAAATTAAAAGTTGATTCTCTTTGTCTTTGCAATACTGAAATGAGAAAAAGACAAAACAATTGGCTTAAATCTCTACAACCCAAGGAGATCAGAGCACTTTGTACCCAAAGGATTGTCAGCACCTTTCTCCTCAGAGGGTCATTTGCACAGCAAATACTCATTTGTCTAGGGGTAGACATAATTGTCTTCAGTTTTGGGGAGATTTAGGGGTATAACCATCAACAGAAGTTCGTTCATAACTATTCAGGTAGTTCATGGCATTGAGTGTGGTAATAATTACAATTTCAAGATTACTTCTCTGTTCTCCTTCCAGATGGGAGGGCTCATTACCAGTTCTAGGTAACAGAGGCTTTCTGCTGGAGTTTAGCCATAACACCTTGGTTTCAGGTTAAAATATACCATAAGAAATAATTTTGAATCCCAAGCCCAGAGTTTTATTTTCCTCTTCAATCCAGCATAATTACATTTTCATTTTGGTAGGCAAAAGATATTCTTATCAACAAATGATGTTGGGTCAATTGGAAAATCACGTGGAAAGAAAGATGTATCTTAACCTCTACTTTATACCATAACCAAAAATTAATTCCAGATAAATTGTGGACCTCAATGTAAAAGATAAAACAATAAAACTTCTGGAAGATAGTGTAGGAGAAGAGCTTCATTACCTTGGAAAAGATTTCTAAATAGGACACAAAAGGGCCAATCATAAAGGAGATCAATAAATTGGACCATATTGATCAATAAATTGGGCTATTTTAAGAATTTGTATTCATAAAGAACACCAATAAGGGAGTGAATGGGCAAGCCACAAAACTCAAATCTAGAATATTATAAGGAAAATTCAGGTACCCCAATGGAAAAATGAGCAAAATATTTGAATAGGAATCCCACAAAAGAGTATAATCAAATGGCCATTAATTATCTAAAATAGTATTAGCCTTATTTTTCATTGAGGAAATGGCAAGATGACAGTAAGAATGGCCAAATTTTAAAAGACTGACAATACTAAGTGCTGGTGAGAATATGAAGCAACTGGAACTCTCATACTCTGCTGGTGGAAGTGTAAATTTGTACAACCACATTGGAAAACTACATGGAAGTATCTACTAACACCAAACATGCACATACCCTATGACCCAGCAATTCCACTCCAATGTATGTACTCAACAGAGATGCATACTTATGAATCCCAAAATACTTGTACAAGTATGTTCATAACAGCCTCAACCCAGAAGTGGGTTGAGCAGTCTATCAACTATAGAATGGATAAATTATATTAAATAAAAAAGCGAAATACAACAACAAAAATTAAGGATTGGCTCCTACACACAGTAACTGGATGAATCTCCCAAACATACTATCAAATGGAAAAATCCAGATACAAAAGCGTACTTTTTCTATGACTCCCTTTGCATACACTTCAGAACTAGGTTGAAACCAATATATAATGGTAGAAAGGATATTGAGAGAAGAGGTAGTACTAAATGAAAAGGAACATAAAGTGGGGGTGCTCCTGGGATGTTGGTAATGTTTTATTTCCTAATCTAGATGGCATTTTCATGGGCATATTCACTTTGTGGTAATTCACAAAACTAGATGCTAAGAATGTGTACACTTTTATTTATGTAAGTTTTGCTTTAATAAAAATGTTTATTAATTTTTTTTCATTTTGAAAGGATTACTCTGGCTGTTAGGTGAAGAATGAATAGGTGAACAGGTAGGAGCAGATGCAGGATGACTAGCTAATTGACTATTGGATATTTCAGGCAAGAAATAATGGTGAATTGGGCTTGGATGGTGTTAGAAAAACAAAGGCCTGAACAGCCATATGTAGGAGAAGAGATTGGTAGGAATTGGTGGTAGACTAAAAAGGGAGTAGGAACAAAATCTGTCAAAGAAGGTTACTGGCTTATATAAATGGATGAAACATTTTGGCATTCACTAGAATAAGGAATATGGGAATATCGGCATAGATTTTTTAATGGCATCTTTATTAAGATATAATTTGCATACTATAAAATTTACCCTTTAAAGTGTACAGTTCAATATTTCACTTGACATAGCATATTTGTAGACATAGAAAACCATTATCACTATCTTATCTGATAACATTTTCATCACCTGGAAAAGAAACCCCATATCCATTAGCAGTCCCTCACCATTGTGCTTTCCTCCTCAGCCTCTGACAAAAACTAATCTACTTTCTGTCTAATGATTTGCCTATTCTGGCATTTCATATGAATGGAATCATACAATATGTCAGTGGTCCCCAATGTTTTTGGCACCAGGGACCAGTTGCATGGAAGACAATTTTTCTGTGGACCATGAGGTAGGTATGGTTTCAGGATGATTCAAGTGCATTACATTTATTGTGCACTTTATTTCTACTATTATTACATTGTAATATATAATGAAATAATTATACAACTCACTATAATGTGAATCAGTGGGCCCTAGCTTGTTTTCCTGCAACTAAACGGTTCCATCTGAGGGTGATGGAAGGCAGTGACAGATCGTCAGGCATTACATTCTCATAAAGAGCGTGCAGCCTTGTTTGCATGCACAGTTCACAGTAGGGTTCATGGTCCTATGAAAATCTAATGCCACTGCTGATCTGACAGGAAGTGGAGCTCAGGTGGTTATGTAAGTGATGGGGAGCAGCTGTAAATACAGATGAAGCTTTGCTTGCTTGCCTGCCACTCACCTCCTGCTGTGCGGCCCAGTTCCTAACAGGCCACAAACTGGTACTGCTCTGTGGCCCAGGGATTAGGGACTCCTGTAATATGTTATCTTTTGTGACTGGCTTCTTTTACTTATCATAATTTTTTCAATATTCACCCATGCTATACCATGTATCAATACTCTATTCTTTTTTTATAGCTGAATAATATTCCACAGAATGACTATACCATGTTTTGTTTATCCATCAGTTGATGGACATTTGGGTTATTTCAACGTTTTGGCCATTATGAATAATCCTGCTGGGAACATGCATGTGCAAATTTTTGTGTGGAAACATGTTTTCTTTTCTCTTGGGTATATACCTAAGAGTGGAATTACTGAGTTAGGTGGTAACTCTGTGTTTAACATTTTGAGAAGCTATGTAACTGTTTTCCAAATTGGCTGTACCATTTTACAGTCCCATCAGCAATGAATGAGGGTTCCAGTTTCTCTACATCCTTGCCCACACTTGTGTTGTCTGACTTTTTTATTACAGCCATTATTGTGGGTGTGAAGTGGTATCTCATTGTAGTTTTAATTTGCATTTCCCTAATGACCAATGATATTGAGCATCTTTTCATGGATTTATTAGACATTTGTATATCTTCTTTGGAGAAATGTCTATTCAAATACTTTGCTCATTATTTAAAATTGGGTTATTTGTCTTTTTATTGTTTGGTTATAGAAGTTCTTCATTGTAGATACAAGTCACTTAACAGATTTACGTATCTGTGAATGGTCCTTTTACTTTGTTGATAGTTTCCTTTGAAGAACAAGTGTTTTTAATTTTTATGAAGTCCAATTTACCTATTTTTTTCCATGACTGCTTATGCTTTTAATGTTGTAGCTAAGACTCCATTGCCAAATCCAAGGTCTAAGAGTTTTATAGTGTTAAGTCTTATGTTTAGGTCTATGATGTATTTTGAGTTAATGTTTGTGTATAGTATGAGAAAGAGGTCCAAACTTGTGATTTTACAAGTGGATATCCAGTTGTTTCAGTACCAATCTTGCATCCCTGAAATCAATCTCACTTGATTGTGATATATAAACTTTTAAATATATTGTCAGTTTCAACTTGCTAGTAATTTGTCAGGGATGTTTGCATCCATGATCATAAAAGATATTGGTCTGTAGCTTTATGTTCTTATTATTTTTTGTTTAGTTTTGCTATTAGATTAATACTGGCCTTATATAATGGGTTTGAAAATGTTCTTGCCTCTTCTGTTTTTGAAACAGTTTGTGTACAATTTATATTAATTCTTTTTTAAATGTTTAGTAGAATCCAGCAATGAAGCCATCTGGGCCTAAGCTTTGCTTTGCAAGAATTTTTAAAATTATCAGTTTAATCTTTTTTCCTTTTATAAGTCCATTAAGATTGTACATTTCTTCTTGAGTCAGGATCAGTGGTTTGTGTATTTCTAGGAATGCGTCCATTTCATCTGTGCTATCTAATTTGTTTACAAACAGTTTTTCATAGTATTAACTTTTCATTTTTTTTCATTTGTATAAGGTTGGTGTAATATTCCCTTTCTTTCCTGATTTTGGTAATTTGAGTCTTTTCTAGCTAGAAGTTTGTCAATTTTGTTGACTTTTAAAAGAACCAACTTTAGCTTTATTGATATTCTTACTGTTTTTCTACTCTCTATTTCATTTATTTCTGGTCTAATCTTTATCATTTCCTTTATTATTCTTGCTTTGGGTTTAGTTAACTCTTTTTCTACTTTAATACGGTGGAAGTTTAGGTTACTCACTTGAGGTCTTTCTTCTTCTTCTTCTTTTTTTTTTTTTTTTTTTTGAGACAGAGTCTTGCTCTGTCACCCAGGATGGAGTGCAGTGGCGTGATCTTGGCTCACTGCAACCTCTGTCTCCCAGGTTCAAGCAATGCTTGTGTCTCAGCCTCCTGAGTAGCTGGGATTACACGCATGTGCCACCATGCCCGACTAATTTTTGTATTTTTAGGAGAGACGGGGTTTTGCCATGTTGGCCAGGCTGGTCTCGAACTCCTGACCTCTAGTGATCCACCCACCTCAGCCTCCCAAAGTGCTGGGATTACGGGCATGAGCCACCACACCCAGCCTCTTTCTTCTTTTTTAATATAGGTGTTTACAACCATAAATTTATTTCTAAGCATGGCTTAACAACATAACAAAACTGTTATATATTGTATTTTTGTTTTTCATTCATTTCAAAGTGTTTTTCAGTTTTCCTCATAATTTCTTTTTTGACCCACTGGTTATTTGGAAGTGTGTTGTTTAATTTTGACATATTTGTGAATTTCCCAAATTTCCTTCTGTTATTCATTTTAAATTTCATAACATTGAGGCTGAAGAACATACTTTGAATCATTTTAATCTTTCTAAATTTATTGAGGCTTGTGTGATGGTTTAACGGTGGTCTCTCCTGGAGAATGTTCCATTGAATTTGAAAAAAAAAATGCGTATTCTTCTGTTGTCAGGCAGTGCTATATGGTCTGGAGCTTTGTGTCCCCTCAAAATGCATATGTTGAAACTTAATACCCAATGTGATAGTATTAAGAGGTAGGGCCTTTGGGAGGTAATTAGGTCATGAGAGCAGAGCCCTCATGAATGGGATTAGTGGCCTTATAAAATATACTTGAGAGAGCCTATTTGCCTGTTGCTCCATGTGAGGACAAGGCTAGAAAGTGCCATCTGTGAGTAATGAGCCCTTAACGGATACCAAATCTGCCAGCACCTTGGACTTCCAAGCCTCCAGAACTGTGAGTAATAAATTTTTATTGTTTCTAAATTACCCAGTCTAAGGTATTTTGTTTTAGCAACCTTAATGGACTAAGACAGAAATTGATACTGAGATAGGGTGCTGCTGTAACAAATACCTAAAAATGTGGTAGTAGCTTTGAAACTAGGTAATGAGTAGAGGCTGGAAAAGTTTGGTGGTACATGCTGAAGAAAAAAGCTTCCATTGCCATGAATGGACCATAAAGGGTTATTCTGGTGGGGGCTCAAAAGAAATAGAGAGCTGTAGAGAAAGCCTCAATCCTCTTAGGGATTACCTAAGAGGTCATGAACAGAATGTTAGTAGAAATATGAACAGTAAAAGCTATCCTGCTGAAGGCTTAGACAGAAATGAGGAACATGTTACTGAAACTGAAGGAAAGGCAACTATTGTTATAAAGTGGCAAATAACTTGGCTGAATTATGTCTGTGTCCTAGTGTTTTGTGTAAGGAAGAACTTCTGAGTTGATGAAATAGGATATTTGGTGGAAGAAACATCTAAGTAAAGTGTTGAGGATGCAGCGTGGTTTCTCTTGACTACTTATAGTAAAATATGAGAAGAGAGATTAAAGACAGAACTTATAATCAAAAAGGAAGCAGAACTTAAAGATTTGGAAAATTCTCAGCCTGGCCAAGTTGTAAGGAATAAAAAAGCATGTTCAGAAGAGACCACCAAGAGTGTGGCCAAGCAACCATTTGATAGGGAGATTAGTATGGATAGAAAAAAGCCATATGCTATTCATCAATACAATGGAAGAATGCTTCTGAAGGTATCTCAGAGAACTTCAGGGCTGCTCCACCCACCACAGACCCAGAATGCTGGGGTCTCGGGGGCTGAATGATTTCCAGGCTCTGCTCCCCCAATTCTGGTGTAGTACTCCTGGGCCACCCCTGCTGTGGTGCAAGTGAGACCAGGTGCAGCTCAAGGCACTCCTCTGGAAGGCACAGGCAGAAAACCATGGTAGCACCTACACAGTGCCATCTCCATGGATGTACAGAGTATATGAGCTACAGAGGCATGACTACCTCCATCTAGATTTCAAAGGATGCCCCAGAGAGCCTCAGGGCCCAGGCAGAAAACTGCCACAGTAGCAGGGCCACACAGAGCATCTTTGCTAGGGCAATGCCCAGCAGAACTGTGGAGTTAGAGTCACCACAAAGAGCCCCCATTAGGGCAATGTCCACAGGACCCATGGGGGAGGGGCTGCCCCTGAGACTCCAGAACTATAAAGCTACCAGGGTGCAACTCCAGCCTGGGAGAGCTGCAGGCAACCAACTTCAATCTATAAGAGTTTCTGTGTGGGCTGTGCCCAGCAAAGTGATGGGGGTGGGGCCAACTGGACCCTTGGAGGCCCAGCCCTCACCTCACTATGTCTGGAAAGCAGGACATGGAGTCAAAGAAAATTATTCTCAAGCCTTAAGATTTAATGCATTTTTCCTGTTGTGTTTTAGACTTACTTGGAATCTATTACTCTTTTCTTTTTTTCTATTTCTCTCTTTTAGAATAGGAATATCTACCCTATGCCTGTCCCATCACTATATTTTGGAAACACTTAACTTGTTTGATTTCACAGGCTCAAAGTTGGAGGGGAATTTGCCTCAGGATATGTCCCACCTTAAGTCTCATTCATTTCAGATTTAGATCGTATTTAGATGAGACTTTGGACTTCAAGCTTTTGAGTTGATGCTGTAAATATGTCATCTCATCCTAGTTAGAATGACAATTATCAAAAAAAACAAAAAATAACAAATGCTGGTGAAGATGTGGACTTTGAGGCTAATAGAATGAATGTATTTTGCATGTGAGAAGTACAAAAATTGTGGGGTGCCAGGAGCAGAATGCTATGATCTAAAGCTTTGTGTTCCCCCAAAATTCATATGTTAAAACCTAATACCCAACGTGATAGTATTAAGATGTGGGGCCTTTGGGATGTGATTAGGTCATGAAGGCAGAACTCTTATGAATGGGATTAGTGCCCTAATAAAAGAAGCTTGAGGTAGCCCCTTTACCCCTTCAGCTATGTGAGGATGCATCTAGAAGGAACCATCTAGGGGTAACAAGCCCTCACCTAACACCAAATCTGCCAGCACCTTGATCTTTGACTTTTAAGCTTCCAAAATTTTGAGCAATAAATTTTTACTGTTTCTAAATTACCCATTCTGAAGTATTAAAGTATTTTCTTATAGTAGCCCAAACAAGCTAAGACAAGAAGGACATTCTATAAATGTCTGTCAGGTCTGGTTGGTTTATAGTGTTATTCAAGTTTTCTATTTCCTTGTTGATCTTCTGTCTAGTTATTCTATCCATTATTGAAAGTGTGGTATTGGAGTCTCAACTATTACTTTTAAATTGTCTATTTCTGGCCAGGCACGTTGGCTTATGCCTGTAATCCCAGGACTTTGGGAGGCCAAGGCAGGTAGATCACTTGAGTTCAGGAGTTAGAGACCAGCCTGACTAACATGGTGAAACCCTGTCTCTACTAAACTTGGGAGGCGAAGGTTGCAGTGAGCCAAGATTGCACCACTGCACTCCAGCCTGAGTGATGGAGTGAGACTCTATCTCAACAACAACAACAACAAATTGTCTATTTCTCCCTCCAATTATGTTAATTTTTGCTTAGTGTATTTTGAGCTCTATTGTTAGTTGCATGCATGTTTATGATTGTTATGTCTTCCTGATATATTCACACTTTTATCTTTATAAAATGTCCTTCCTTATACAAATGGCCAGCAGGTATATGAAAAAATGCTCAACACCACTAATCATCAGGGAAATACAAATTAAAACCTCAATGAGGCATCATCTCATCCCAGTTAGAATGGCTATTATAAAAAAGGCAAAAAATAACGAATGCTGGTGAAGATGTGGAGAAGGGGGAACTCTTATACACTGTTAATGAGAATGAAAATTAGTGCAGTAATATAGAAATCAGTATGGAAATCCCTAAAGAAACTGAAAATAAAACTACTTTATGATGCAGCAATGCCACTTCTGGCTGTATATCCAAAGGAAAAGAAATTAGTATGTCAAAAAGATATCTACACTCCCATGTTTATTGTTAACACTATTCACAATAGCCAAGATATGAAACAACCTAAGTGTCCATCAACAGATAAATGGATAAAGAAAAATGTGGTGTATATACACAATAAAATATTTAGCCATATAACAGAACAAAATTCTGCAATTTGTGGCAACATGCATGAGCTTACAGGACATTATGTTAAGTAAAATAAGCCTGGCACAGAAAGATAAATACCACATGTTCTCACTCACATGTGGAAGCTAAAAATGTTGATTTCATATAAGTAGAGAGTACTGTGGTGGTTACTAGAGGCAGGAAAATGTGGTGGGTCAGGGAGGGGATAGTCAAAGGTCGGTTAATGGATACTGAATTTCATCTAGATAAGAGGAATAAGTTCTAGGGTTCTATAGCAATATAGAGTGACTATAATGAACAATTTATAGTATATTTTCAAACAGCTAGAAGAGTGGATTTGAAATGTTCTCAATACAAAGAAATAATAGGTGTTTGAGGTGATGGATATGCTAATTACTCTGATTTGATCATTTCATATTATATACATGTATTAAAATATCATACTTTACCCCATAAATATATATATAATTATTATGTTAATTAACAATAGTTCTAAAAGCAAAAATAGATTTGTTTATAAAGATGTCCTACATTTGCAATGAATCACAGAAATAATAACTAAATTTGTCTTCTATTTTATTGATTTTTTTGAATGGCCAGTGCTGACATTATTTGAGGTCATTTTAAACTTGTATATTTTCTCTGAACAATACTAAATCAAATAAAGTTACTGAGAGTGTTCCAAAAGTTGTCCTCCTTTGTTGCTAGAAAAACTTTTGTCTTCAAGTCTATTTTGTTGGATATTAATATGACCACTTCAGGTCTCTTTTAGCTACCATTTTCACAGTGTATCTTTTTCCATCCTCTTACTTTCCTCTATTGGTGGCTTTTAATCTAGTGTGTCCTTTATGGACAGCATATGGTTGGATCATGATTCTTTACTATACTTCCAGTTTGTGCCTTTGGCTTGGAATGTTTAATCTGTATACATTTTATGTAATTACTGATAAAATAGGAAGTACTTTTTTGCTTTTTAAAAAAAATAATAATAATGGAAGCAATTTAGTATATATATACTTTAGGATTTCTGTTTGGTTCTTTTGTCATAATTTCTATCCCTTTTATTCATATTTTCTATTTCATTAAATATCATTCTCATGCATTCCTGCTTTTTTGTATGTCTCATAATATTTTGTTGAAAACTGGACATTTTAAATAATATAACGTTTAATCTCTGGCAATCAGATCCTTCCCTCCTCAAAGTGTGTTGGTGTTTTCACTGTTGGTTTGATGACTCTCCTGGATCAATTCTATAAAGTCTGTATTCTTTGTTGTGTACTGTGACTAAAGTTTCTGCTCATTTAGCTTAGCAGTCAGCTAATGTTTGGATGGAGATTTCCTTAAATACTTTGAATCACAAATCTTCCACACTTTGCCAAAGGGCTCTGAGCGAGTGTTGAGGAACACTTTCAATGCCTCAGCAGTTTGAAACTTTACCTGATCCTTAATTTCCTGCTTTCAGAGAGCATTAGTTTTAGCCAGAGGTGACAAATTAGGGCCTTGAAGTATTTCCTGGGCTTGCTCCCTCCAGTTGCTGCTAGATTGCTGGTTTTCACAGCTACTGTGATTTTGAGGGTGCTGGTTTTCAAAGACTGCTGCAGAACTGGAGCAATGGGGATGAAAATAAGGCAAGTTACAATACCACAGAGCTTACCATTCTTACTGGGACTCAGCCAATTTTCTTTTTAAAATTTTTTTTAATTTTCAATTTTTGAGGGTACATACTAGGTATATGTACTTATGGGGTACATGAGATGTTTTGATACAGGCATGCAATGTGAAATAATCACAACATGAAGAATGGGGTATCCATCCCCTCAAGCATTTATCCTTTGTGTTACAAACAATCCAATTAAACTCTTTTAGTTATTTTAAAGTGTACAATTAAGTTATTATTGACTGTAGTCACCCTGTTGTGCTATCAAATACTAGGTCTTATTCATTCTTTCTAACTATTTTTGTTGTAGGCATTAACCATCACACCTTCCCCCCACCAGCTCCACTGTCCTTCCCAGCCTGTGGTAACCATCCTTCTATTCTCTATGTCCATAAGTTCAATTGCTTTGATTTTTACATCCCAGAAATAGGTGAAAATGTGTGATGTTTGTCATTCTGTGCCTGGCTTATTTCACTTAACATAGTGATCTCCAGTTCCATCCATGTTGTTGTAAATGACAGGATCTCATTCTTTTTTTTTTTTTTTTTTTTTGAGACAGAGTCTTGCTCTGCCACCCAGGCTGGAGTGCAGTGGCGCAATCTCGGCTCACTGCAACCTCCGCCTCCCGAGTTCAAGAGATTCTCCTGCCTCAGCCTCCTGAGTAGCTGGGATTACAGGCGCCCACCACCACGCCCAGCTAATTTTTGTGCTTTTAGTAGAGATGGGGTTTCACCATATTTGCCAGGCTGGTCTGGAACTCCTGACCTCGGGTGATCCGCCCACCTCAGCCTCGCAAAATGCTGGGATTACAGGCATGAGCCAACACACCTGGCCAGATCTCATTCTTTTTTATGGCTGAATAGTACTCCTTTGTGTATATGTATCACATTTTCTCTATCCATTCATCTGTTGATGGACACAATCTTGGGATTGTGAACAGTGCTGCAATAAACACGAGAGTGCAGATATTTCTTCAATATACAGATTTCCTTTATTTTGGGTATATACCCAGTGGTGGGATATCTGGATCATATGTTAGCTCTATTTCTAGTTTCTGAGGAACTTCAAACTGTTCTCCATACTGGTTGTACTAATTTACATTCCCACCAACAGTGTACTAGGGTTCCCTTTTCTCCACATTCTCACTAGCATTTGTTATTGCCTGACTTTTGAATATAAGCCATTTTAACTGGTGTGTTATATTAGTCTATTCTGATGCTGCTAGTAAAGACATACCCAAGACTGAGTAATTTATAAAAGAAAGAGGTTTAATTGACTTACAGTTCAGCGTGGCTGGGGAGGCCTCAAAATCATGGCAGAAGGCAAAGGAGGAGCAAAGGTACATCTTACATGGTGGCAGGCAAGAGAGCATGTGCAGGGGAACTGCCCTTTATAAAACCATCAGATCTCATGAGACTTATTTACTATCACAAGAACAACATGGGAGAAAACTTCCCCATGATTCAGTTACCTCCCACTGGGTCCTTCCCATGACACGGGTATCTTTACAGCAGCACTTCACTCTTGGTAACAATGTGCTATATTAGTCTGTTCTCATGCTGCTAATAAAGACTTACCCAAGACTGGGTAACTTATGAAGGAAAGAGATTTAATGGATTCACAGTTCAGCATGGCTGGGGAGGCCTCACAATCATGGCAGAAGACAAAGGAGGAGCAAAGGCACATCTTACATGGCAACAGGCCAGAGAGCATGTGCAGGGGAACTGCCCTTCATAAAAAAACCATCAGATCTTGTGAGACTTATTCACTATCATGGTAACAGCACAGGAAAACCTGCCTCCATGATTCAGTTACCTCCCACCAGGTCTCTCCCACAACACATGTGGATTATGGGAGCTACAATTCAAGATGAGATTTGGGTGGGGACACAGCCAAACTATATCAACTAAGGTGAGATGATATCTCACTGTAGTTTTTATTTGCATTTCTCTGATTATCAATGATGTTGAGCACTTTTATATATGCTTGTTTGCCATTTGTATGTCTTCTTTCAATAAATGTCTATAAAAATCTTTTGCCCATTTTTTGATCAGATTGTTTGATTTTTTTTCCTGCAGAGTTGTTTGAACTCCTTATATATTCCAGTTATTAATCCCTAGTCAGATGGGTAGTTTGCAAATATTTTCTCCCGTTCTTCACTTTGTTGATTGTGTCCTTTGCTGTGGAGAGCTTTTAAATTAGATGCAATCCCATTTGTCCATTTTGCTTTGCTTGCCTGTACTTGTGGGGTATTGCTTAAGTAATCTTAGCCCAGATCAATGTCCTGGAGATTTTCCCAATATTTTCTTGTAGGAGTTTCAGTTTGAGGTCTTAGATTTAAGTCTTTAATCCATTTTGATTTGATTTTTATATATGGTGAGAGATAGGGGTCTAGTTACATTCTTCTGCATATGGATATCCAGGTTTCTCAGCACCATTTATTGAAAAGACTGCCTTTTCCCCAGTGTATGCTCTTGGCATCTTTGTCAAGAATGAGTTTACTGTAAGTGTGTGGATCTGTTTCTGGGTTCTCTATTCTGCTCCATAGGTCCATGTGTCTGTTTTTATGCCAGTATCATGCTGTTTTGATTACTATGGCTCTGCAGTATAATTTGAAGTCAGGTAATGCAATTCCTCCAGTTTTGTTCTTTTTGCTTAGAGCTATTCTGGATATTTTGTGGTTCCATATACATTTTAGGATTCTGTTTTATATTTCTGTGAAAAATGTTATTGGTATTTTGATAGGGATTGCATTGAAACTACAGGTTGCTTTGGGTAATATGGACATTTTAACAATATTGATTCTTCCAATTCATGAACATGGAATATCTTTTTATTTTTTGGTGTCCTCTTCAATTTTTTTCATCAGTGTTTTATAGTTTTCATTATAGAGATCTTTCATTTCTTTGGTTAAGTTAATTCCTAGGTATTTAATTTTATTTGTGGCTATTGTCAATGGGATTACTTTTTAATTTCTTTTCAGATTACTTGCTGTTGGTATGTGAAAATGGCAGCTTGTGGGTCTGTCATATATGGCTTTTATTATGTTGAGGTATGCTCCTTCTATATGCAGTTTTTTGAGGGTTTTTATCATGAAGGGGTGTTGAATTTTATCAAATTATTTTTCAGTATCAATTGAAATGATTATATGGTTTTTGCCCTTCATTCTGTTACGATGTATCATGCTGATTGATTTGCATATATTGAACCATCCTTGCATCCCAGGGATAAATTTCACTTGGTCATGATGGATGATCTTTCTAATGTATTGTTGAATTCTGTTTGCTAGTATTTTGTTGAGAATTTTTGCATAAATATTCATGAGAGATACTGGCTTGTAGTTTTTTTTTTTTTAATGTGCCTTTGTCCAGTTTTGGCATCAGAATAATGTTAGCCTCATAGAATGAGTTTGGAAGTATTCCCTCCTCCTCTATTTTTCAGTAGGGTTGGTATTACTTCTTCTGTAAATGTTTGGTAGAATTGAGCAGTAAAGCCATTGGGGTCCTGGGCTTTTCTTTTCCAGGAGGCTTTTTGTTATGGCTTTGATCTCATCACTTGTTACTGGTCTGTTAAGGTGTTGGATTTCTTCATGGTTCAATTTTGGTAGATTGTATGTATCCAGGAATTTGTCTATTTCTCTAGATTTTCCAATTTATTGGCATATCATTGCTCATAGTAGCCATTAATGATCTTTTGAATTTCTGCAGTATCAGGTGTAATGTCTCTTTTTCATTTTATATATTTAGATCTCCCTTTTTCCCTAGTCTGGCTAAAGGTTTGTCTTTTTTGAAAAGTTAAACATAACTTTTTGTCCTTTTGTTTCGTTCATCTTTTTTATTATTTTCTTCATTTCAAATTCACTTATTTCTTCTATGATCTTTATTATTTCTTTTCTTCTACTAACTTTGGGTTAGTAGTTTGCTCTTGCTTTTTTACTTCTTTAAGATGCATAATTAGATTGTTTATTTGAAGTTTTTCCTCTTTTTTGATGTGGACACTTAGAGCTAGACACCTCCCTCATAGTACTGCTTTTGCTGCATCCCATAGGTTTGGTATGTTGTGTTTCCGTTATCATTCCCTTCAAGAAATTTTTAAATTTCCTTCTTAGTTTCTTCATTGACCACTGATCATTCAGGAACAGATTGTTTAATTTCCATGTCTTTGTATAGTTTCAAAAATTCCTCTTATTATTGATTTCTAGTTTTATTCTTTTGTGGTCAAGGAAGATACTTGATATTATTTTGATTTTATTGAGTGTTTTAAGACTTGTTTTGTGACCTAACATATAGTCCATCTTTGATAATGATACATGTGCTGAGGAAAAGAATGTGTATTCTGTGACCATTGGATGAAATGTTCTCTAAATATCTATTAGATCCATTTGATCTGTAGTGCATATTAAGTCTTTTTCTTTGTTGATTTTCTGTCTAAAAAATCTGTCCAATGCTGAAAGTGGGGTGTTGAAGTCTTCAGCTGTTATTGTATTGGGGCCTATCTCTCTCTTTAGTTTTAATGATATTTTCTTTATATATCTGTGGTGCTCATGTGTTGGGTGCGTATATATTTATAGTCATTATCTCCTATTGTTGAATTGACCCCTTTATTATATAGTGACCTTCTTTGTCTCTTCTTATAGTTTTTATCTTGAAATCTATTTTGTCTGATATAAGTATAGCTACTTCTGCTCTTGTTTGGTTTCCATTTGTATGGCATATCTTTTTCCTCCCTTTATTTTAGGTCTATATGTGTCTTTATAGGTGAAGTCTGTTTCTTGTGGGCAACAGATCAATGGGTCTTGTTTTTTTTCATCCATTCAGCCATTCTATGTCTTTTGATTGTAGAGTTTAGTTCATTTACATTCAATATTATTATTGGTAAGTAAGGACTTACTCTTGCCCTTTTGTTATTTGTTTTTTGATTGTTTTGCAGTCTTCTTTCTTTCCTTCCTGTCTTTTTTTAGTTAAGATGATTTTCTCTGGTGATATGATTTATTTTCTTGCTTTTTATTTTTTGTGTATCCATTGTATGTTTTTTGGTTTGAGGTTACCAGAAGGCTTGCAAATACTATCTTATAATCCATTACTTAACCTGAGAAAAACTTAACACTGTTTGCTTAAACAAAGAAGCAAAAAGAAAATAATAAAAACTGTATGCTTTTACTTCATCCCCCTGCTTTTTAACTTTTTGGTTTTTCTATTTATGTCTTATTGTACAGTCTATGTCTTGAAAAGTTATTATAGTTATCTTTTTTGATTGGTTCATTGCTTAGTCTTTCTACTTAGGATAAAAGTAGTTTATAACAACAGTTACTATGTTATAATAATCTGCATTCTGTGTATTTACTACTACCAGTGAGTTTTGTACCTTCAGGTGATTACTTACTGCTAATTAACATCCTTTTCTTTCTGACTGAAGTACTCCCTTTGCATTTCTTGTAGGAGTGGTCTGGTGTTTAGGAAATCCCTTAGCTTTTCTTTGTCTGGGAAAGTCTTTATTTCTTCTTCATGTTTGAAAGATATTTTCACCAGATATACTATTTTAGGGTAGAAGGTTTTTTCCTTCAGCACTTTAAATATGTCATGCCACTCTCTCCTGGTTTGTAAGGTTTCCACTGAAAAGTCTCCTGACAAACGTATTAGAGAGCTCCATTGTGTGTTATTTGTTTCTTTTATCTTGCTGCTTTTAGGGTCTTTTCTTTATTCTTGACCTTTGGGATTGATTATTTAATGCCATGAGGTGTTTTTCTTTGAGTTAAATCTGCTTGATGTCCTATAACTTTCTTGTATTTGGTTATTGATATCTTTCTCTAGGTTTGGGAAATTCTCTGTTACTATCCCTTTGAATTAACTTTCTACCCCTATCTCTTTCTCTACCTCCTCTTTAAGGCCAAAACTCTTAGATTTGCCCTTTTGAGGCTATTTTCTAGGTCTTGTAGGCATGCTTCATTTTTTTTTATTCCTTTTCTTTTGTCTCCTCTGACTGTGTATTTTCAAATAACCTGTCTTCAGGCTTACTAATTCTTCCTTTTGCTCCATCAATTCTGCTATTAAAAGACCCTGACATATTCTTCAGTATTCCAGTCAAATTTTTCAGCTTCAGAATTTCTGCTTGATTATTTTTTATTATTTCAATCTCTTTGTTAAATTTATCTGATAGAATTCTGAACTTCTTCTCTGTGTTTCTTGATATTTTTTGAGTTTCCTCAACACAGCTATTTTGAATTCTCTATCTAAAAGGTCACATATTTCTGTTTCTCCAGGGTTGGTCCCTGATAGCTTATTTAGTTTATTTGGTGAGGTCATGTTTTCCTGGATGGTGTTGATGCTAGTCAACAATCTTCAGTGCCTGTGTATTGATGAGTTAGGTATTTATTGTAGTCTTCACTATCTGAGATTGTTTGCACCCTTCCTTGTTGGGAAGGCTTTCTAGATACTTGAAAGGACTTAAGTGTTATTATCTAAGCCATACCTGCTTTAGGGGGCTCCCCCAGCCCCATAAGGCTATGGTTCTTGCAGACTCGTAGAGGTACCACCTTGGTGGTCTTGGACAGGATCTGGGAGAATTCTCTGGATTACCAGGCAGAAGTTCTTGTTCTCTTTCATTACTTTCTCCCTCCAAAATGGAGTCTCTCTGTTCTGACCCACCTAGAGCTGGAGGTGTTGTGACACAAGCACCTCTGTGGCCACCACCATTATGACGGTGCAGTAGAGCACTGGATCTCACCCAAGGCTTGCTGTAACCACTCCCTGGCTACTTCTTATGTTTTCTCAGGGCCCTGGGGCTCTACAATCAGCAGGTGGCAAAGCCAGCCAGGCCTGTGTCCTTCCCTTCAGGTTGACAAGTTCCCCCTAACCCTGGGTAGGTCCAGAAGTGCTGTCAGGGAGTCAGGGACTAGAGTCAAAAACCTTAAAGTTCAATCTGGTGTTCTATTATACTGTGGCTAAGCTGGCACTCAAACCATAAGACAGTCCTTGCCACACTTCCTTCCCCTTTCCAAAAGCAGAGTAGCCTCACCCTGTAGCCATGGCCACTGTAGACCATGGGGAGTTCTGCAAGACTACTGCCGATTTTCCCTTAAGTCTCAAGGGCTCTTAAGTCAGATTGTGGTAAATGCTGCCTGGCCTGGAACTCACCATTCAGGGCAGTGGGCACTCTTCTGGCTCATGGCAGAGCCAGAGATGCCATCCAAGCGTCAAATCCTGGAATCAAAAACTCCAAGAGCTCACTTGGTGCTCTACCCAACTGTGGCCAAGCTGGTACCTAATGTGAAAGACAAAGTCCCCTTTGCTTAGTTCTTAGGGAGTACTAAGTGCTCTCTGTACCACACTGTTGCTGCTGGGGAGAAACGGGGGGTGGTGAGGGAGGGGTGGCACTGGCGATTCATAGTTAAAACCAGGTACTATGAGGGCGCACCTGATCTTATGAGGGTGTTTTCTTTGTGTAGTTTTTTTTTCTTTTTTGCTAACAATGTTTTTGTTTGTTTGCTTGTTTTTAATTGAACTAATTGCTCACATTTATGGAATACTGTGTGATATTTTTAACTTTTATTTTAAGTTCAGGGGTACACGTGCAGGTTTGTTACATAGGTAAATGTGTGTCATGGGGGTTTGTTGTCCAGATTATTTCATCACCCAGGTATTAAGCCTAGTATCCATTAGTTATTTTTCCTGATCCTCTCCCTTCTCCCACTCTCCACCTTCCAATCACCTCCAGTGTGTGTTGTTCCTGTCTTTGTTCCCATGTGTTCTCATCATTTAGCTCCCACTTAAAAGTGAGAACATGTAGTATTTAGTTTTCTGATCCTGTGTTAGTTTGCTAAGGATGATTGCTTCCAGCTCTATCCATGTCCCTGGAAAGGACATCATCTCATTCTTTTATATGGCTGATAGTATTCCATGGTGTATATCTACCACATTTTCTTTATCCAGTCTATCATCGATGGCCATTTGGGTTGATTCCATGTCTTTGTTTTTGTGAATAGTGCTGCAATGAACATATGTGTGCATGTGTTTTTATAATAGATTGATTTATATTCCTTTGGGTATATACCCAGTAATGGGATTGCTGGGTTGATTGGTATTTCTGTCTTTAGGTCTTTGAGGAATCGCCACACTGTCTTCCACAATGGTTGAACTAATTTACATTCCCACCAACAGTGTATAAGCATTCCTTTTTCTCTGCAACCTCACCGGCATCTGTTATTTTTTGACTTTTTTATAATACCCATTCTGACTGGTGTTAGATGGTATCTCATTGTGGTTTTGATTTGCATTTCTCTAATGATCAATGATGTTGAGCTTTTTTTCATGTGACTATTGGCCGCATGTATGTCTTCTTTTGAAAAGTCTCTGTTCATGTCATTTGCCCACTTTTTAATGAGGTTGTTTGTTTTTCTTGTAAATTTGTTTAAGTCCCTTATAGATGCTAGATATTAGACCTTAGTTCAGATGCAGAGTTTGCAAAAAATCTCTCCCATTCTGTAGGTTGTCTGTTTACTCTGTTGGTAGTTTCTTTTGCTGTGCAGAAGCACTTTAGTTTAATTAGATACCATTTGTCAATTTTAGCTTTTGTTGCTATTGCTTTTGGTGTCTTCATCATGAAATCTTTGCCTGTGCCTACGTCCTGAATGGTATTGCCTAGGTTATCTTCCAGAGTTTTAATAGTTTTGGGTTTTACGTTTAAGTGTTTAATCCATCTTGAGTTAATTTTTGTATATTATATTAAAAAGGGGTCCAGTTTCAATCTTGTGCATATGGCTAGCCAGTTATCCCAGCACCATTTATTGAATAGAGAATCCTTTCCCCATTGCTTGTTTTTGTCAGGATTGTCAAAGATCATATAGTTGTAGGGGTGCAGTCTAATTTCTGGGTCCTCTGTTTCATTCCATTGATCTATGTGTCTGTTCTTGTACCAGTACCATGCTGTTTTGGTAACTGTAGCCCTGTAGTATAGTTTGAAGTTGGGTGGTGTGATGCCTCCAGCTTTTTGTTTTGTTTTGTTTTTGTAGACAATTGTTAAATTGGTGTCGTTGCAGGGGGGATGATCAGTGGAACCTTCTACTCCACCACCTTGTTCCCAGCCACTTTTCTTAAATCAACAATTCTCAAATTGTTGAAAGCCTTGGGTTAATTTCCAGAGTTCTGAAAGAAATGGTTTTGACATTTTTTGCCAGTTTTCTCATTGCTTTTATGGAGGAGCAGATTTTTAAAGTCTTTACTTTACCATTCCAGAAGTGCTTCTTTAGGTACAGACTTGAGGGGAAATACACTGGGGTCAATTTTGGACTAATTAAATAAAACTTGTCTTTGAGACACCCAAGAGGAGATATCCAGTACACGTTTAAATATGTGTCATGTAACAGATGCAATGGTTAACATTTCTTTTAGGACTTCAGAGGAAGAGCTGAGTTAACATATTTCTCAGCTCATTGAATGTTAATGTCATTGGTTTACACAAAGCCCCTCTCCGGTAGTTATTCTTGTATGTATGTATGTATGTATGTATGTATGTATGTATAATTATTCATATGACATTTCCATTCTTCCCTTTCATATGCAATCATTCCAATATGTTTAATATATATCTTTTGGCTCATTAAGTGTTCTCCCAAAATTTGTGTTATTGTTTTGTGTTCAAGTTTTCTGTGTGGTCAAGAAAATATTGTATCATATGTGTTTACACACATACACACCCACAACACACACACATCTGAGGGGTTCTCAAACATCGCTGCACATTGGAATCACCTGTATAGCTTTAATCTAATGTCTCACTTGCAGCTCATACCAAAAAATCAGACTCTATGATGGGACCCAGGCATTATAGTTCTTAAATTACTCCAGGTGATCTCAATGCACAGCCAAGTTTGAGAACCGGTGATATATATCATTCTATTTTTTTACTTTTTTAAAAACTTGGCACTGTTTTAAAGATCTGTCCATGTTTCTCCTTGTGTATCTAGTCCAGAGATCAGCAAATTTTTTTTTTGTAAGGGATATCACATAGTAATCATTTTTGGCTTTGCAGGTCATGTGGTCTCTGTTGCAACCCAGCTCTGCTGTTGTAGTGTGAAAACAGCCATAGATAATACCTAAAGAAACAGACATAGCCATTTTCTAATAGAACTTTATTTATAAATTATTTGTAAACAAAAAGACAAAACCAAGAGGTGGGCCACATTTGGCCCATGGGCCATAGTTTGCTGACCTCTGATGTAGTCATTTGTTTCCAATTACTGGGGCATCTCCATGGGGTGCATCTACTACATTCACCTATCCTCTCTTCTAGTTAGAGGTTAGTTTGCTTCAAATTCTTCACTACCACAAGTTATTTGCAATGAATATGAATCTGCTCATCTACTCATATCCTTATGGCCCCATACAATAAGTTATTTGGGATTTTCTGGACTATAGGGCATCAGTAACAGTAACTTTGACTATATAATTCTAGGTCTCTCCAGAATAGCTGTATCAGTTTACACTCCCACCAGCAGAACATAAGAATTCCTGGATCCTCACATCCATACCAACACTTGGCATTATCTAGCTGTCTAAATTTTGCCAGTTTAATAGTTTAATTTGCATTCCTGATTATAATATTTTGTTTATTTGTGTGATTATCTGGTTAATAACTGTCTCCCATAAAATTCTATACATACTCCATGAGGGCAAACATCTTATCTGGTTTTGCTCGCTCTTATTTCCAGTGCCTAGCATAAGCCTTGCACGTAGTAAGTGTCCCATAAATATTAGTAGAACAAATAGGCAGATATGTGAGCACCTCTGTGTTAGTCATACAAAAACATTCATTTTTTGTTGATAGGTTTGAACTGGTGACTTGAGTTGAGAAAAGGGAACCTGTTTTGAGTAGCAGGATTCCTAACCTCAAGAGGACTTATACTTTGGGAAAGAGGGCAAAAGTATTCATGTATTCCACTTATTAAAAAAAATTTCAGCATTTATGCTATGTTCCAGGCATTATGCACAATGGTGAGCAAGACAGCTACAGTCCTACCCTCAGGGAGCCCACAGTGTGATGGAGATGTCAACTAGTTAGGCAAAATATTGTCATACAGTGAGAGGAATGGTATGATTGGGTAAGTGTCAGATACTCTGGAGGCTCTTAGTAGGTGTCCCCTAACATAATCTATTGGGAGTTAGGGAAGACAAGTACAGTGAAAATACAAGATGAATCCTTATGTATGCCCAGCAAATTTCCCTGGCAGCAGGATGTTAAAAAAAAAACTCAGGGACTCATAGAAGAGAACAGTAATATTCTAGCAGTGTTATACAAACAAGCTTAGATGTGTCTTCAAGATGTTCTGCAAATAGTGGAGTGATTTAAAGGAATTTAAGATAATTATACTTAAATCCCCTTTCTCCAATTGTTCTATTTTTGACTCCTAGAGAGGAATTGCTGGAGTGGTTCTTTTTCACTTTATTAGCTGTAAAATAAACATCTCCAGATGCTCAGAAATGTAAAGGCTACCATGCTTCTTTGGCCAATGGCTGATATGATTAGTAATGAATACAAAATATTCAGTAAACCATAACTGATCTCTTGCCATTTTGAAAGTTTAACTGTTTGGGGAAAGTTTTGGATTCCTGTGAAAAGCAGATTTGAAATTTAATGGCTTGAATTTGCTTATTGAGCACTCCCTCATCCCCACCACTTATATACACACCCTGAAGAGTTTCACTAAGTATTATCATGGATTTAAAAGTCCATAAAAATCCAGTTTCCAAACAACAACAATTACTTCAGCTATCCTTGCTTATTCTTCCTACTCTTTCTGCATCATTTATTTTCATCTCTCCCTTCCTATTTTTTTCCTTTTTCCCCCTCTAACAATGTTAGGAGCAAAGACTGATATTTATTTATTTATGCTTCATTTTATGATTGGAAGAAAGCCGCAGGCATCTGGTCCACACCCCACATTGTTAGAGACAGAACTTGGGTCCAGAAGGTTAACCAACCTGTTTACAGTCTCACTGCCTGTGTTTATTCTCAGTGGTGGTGGGGAGGTGATGGGGAGAATCAGGATAAAGAGCAAAGAACAGTTCTAGATAAGGTAACAAGTGTTAGGAAAACTACTAGCACAGGAAATTAAAAGCAACAACAAAGAGCACACAGATGGCAGTGTTCCATCAACCCTCTATATTGTCTTGCTTATCTTTGAGGACTGCCATAGAATAAATAGTTCTTGATCCCTACTACACTCAGGACACTGTTGTGGACATGGCTAAGCACTGATGTCTTCCCTGGTCTGAGGGTTATTCTCTGTTACCACTCCTCTTCTCCGTTCCTGTCCCATACCATTCTCTGCCCTTCTCTGTCCTGCTCTGTGATCTCGGAGGAGGATCCCCATGGACTGCATCACCAGACTTCCTTACCACCACACCTTTAGTTGAGCTCAATCAACAGAGGCACAGGCATGAGATAGGACAAAAGGAAAACAGGTAGAAGTATTTCTTCCCACCCCTTCCTTCTCAGACAGCAGCTGAGATCTTCTATGACTATAGCACCATTGTGCACCCCCTTCCCTCCTCTACGTGACAGCTCACAAGGGGCTCTGTTTTTTCCCGTGTTCTCCTCAGGCTTTCAGATGGTAAAGGCTTCCTGCTGTGCTAGTCTCTGTGTGCCTCAACACCTCTTATTTGTTCTTATAACCCAGTTGTGGTCTCTTTATTTAAGTTTCTTCATTTGAACTTTCTGAGTTGAATTCTGTTTTCTATTGGGATCCAAACTGATAGGATGATTCCTCTATCTTACAGTACTTTCATTGATAGTACTAGATGTAGAACAGTACTATAGAAATTTAGAGAATGAAGAACAAAAATCTTGATCTTACAACCTCATTGCAGAAATGGGAAAGACATAAATACACATGCAGGGATGTTAAGTCCCCAAACCCAGTAAACAAGAGAAGAATCAACCCCATATGTACAGAGACAGGTGCAAGACGCACACAAGTAGGAAAGTGGGGAAGATAAACATGTTTCTCTGAATCTCTGTTCCCACCACAGTGTGATTCACAAGTGCCTGCTTGTGCTGTGAGCTCTCCCATAGGGCAAGATCATCATAACACAATGTCACCCCAGGGGGTGCCCACATTTTAGCTTGCTTGTTGCTGGGGAAAAGACTTGCTGCTTTGTGTTTCATTTGATGAAGGTAATGCTTCCTTATCGGAAAATCATTCCATTCTAAGGTACTTTATGTTTTCCTGTTTCTCCAAAGTCTGTCATTTCCTACATGGTGTATATCTGTTTCCCTTTGTCATGGTTTAGAGGAAATACCACATTTCGTGAAGATTTCATTTATGAGAAGGAAAAATAGCAGTTTTAATACTGTAAGTATTTTGTTGTTGTTGTTTTCTGAAGCAACATAGTGAAGCTCATGCATGATGGGCCAATGCTCCTCTCTCTATGACTTCCTGGGGCATGTACCCATGAACTGGGTGATGAGCCTCTTTGTAGACAGATATTGTTCTTTCATTTTGTCTTTATACAGTGGGGTGTATATCTTCAGCCACTCATAGCTTAGTGCATTTTCAGTCTTGTTTTAGCCACTGGGCTAAACTCAAGCACAAAGGGCTCTTCATAATATCTTTCTGTTATGGATTTGGGGCAGGGGGGCCTTACAAACACTTTTCTGTGGCTGTGTTTTGGCCCAGAAAAGCTCATTTCAGTGGTGTCCAGGGATATGTTGTTAGCAATCACTCAAGAAAGCCCACAGGGCAAAAGCTCTTGTAAAGCATTAGGATTTTACTTCTCTTAAATTCTTCAGGTAATATAAATGAGGAGAAAACTCTGGGAAGCCCCAAAGGAGGGCCTCTTGTGTTACCGTAATATACACAAATTTAATTTAACTGCACTTCAGAATTCATTTATTCATTCACTTAACAAAAATATATTAGGCACTTACTGTGTGCCTGACACTAAGCAGGGTATGAACAACATTTAAAGTCAAAAAGGAACGGCCTTGGCCTTGGTCCTCAAGAAATTTATAGCCCTGTGGCTTATCTGTTCACTACCATTTAAAGGCAACCCCAGAAGCCAAATAACCTTCTTGGACTTATTTCTTAAGTTGTTCCACTTGTTTTATCACAGGCTATAATAAGTGGTATTGTACATTGCAATTTTAGCTTCTTTATTTTATTTAAACATTACAACTACTCTGTGAAGTCAATCCAGTTAGTATAGTATCCCCCATTTTATAAGTTAGAACTGAGATACTATGTAAGCCCAAAGATTTACCCTGCAGTCACAGTTGAGAGAAGTCAGGCCCTGAACCTCACTTGAGAAAAGCCTTTGCCTTCTCCACTTTACCACTGTCTCGTACCTGGCCTCTGTTACAGTTTTCTCGATGTGTTAATCTTGTCCGTCACCTAGAAGACTTTAAGCTCCTAAAGGCTCAGTGTCATATATTCTTTGAACTACTCAAAACATTTAACACAATATTGAGCATATTGTTAATCCATATGGATTGGGTATATTGATTTAGCAAGATTTAAGTTACACTTTGAGATATGATTGAGAGAACTGACAAGGTAGTTCAAGCTCACCTCTCCAGGACCTACATATTTAAAACAGCATTGGCATTGACTTCTTCCTTTCCAAATGACATTCTTCTGGACGGGTTTAATTTACTGTGGGTTAGGATAATTGGGAGAGGATGAGACCACTACCTGGGAGAGTTAATGGCTGAAGATCTTACTCATATTCTTCACTGGAAGTTAATGCATGAGTAATTCTCGAGTGGCTTAACCAGGCCCTAGATTTCACTGGGGAGATTATGATTTTAATTTAACATATCCTGCCATACAGTGTGTGAAATATGCAGCCAGCAGCGATCGCTATGAGATGAAAGCCCAGTTGTGTTTATTTTAAGAGACTTGTGGTTCTTTGCCAAAGCCAACATTCCTGGGCAGTGAATAGACTGAGTGAATCATTCAAAGTAGGTGAGAGGTCACAAGCCTGAAAAATAAAGAAGAAGAAAGCTGAAAGCTTTTCCTGTCAAATGGCAACCTTTGAAAAGGCATTTATAAAGCAAAATCTATTATGGAAATAGGTCTTTTCAAGATGAACCTTCTGCCTGTAAATCCTAAAGACCTCTTCTTTAGCTCCAGATAATTAGCCCTGTTGTTGTTCACCTTTCTTGGAAATCAGGGCAGAGAAATACTCTAGTTCCTATCTCTGGCTTTGGACAATGCCCTCATTAGAGAATAGAACAGTATCCATGTTCTTTTTTTTTTGTTTTTTTTTTTTGTTTGTTTGTTTTGAGACAGAGTCTTGCTCTGTCGCCCAGGCTGGAGTGCAGTGGTGCGATCTCGGCTCACTGCAAGCTCCGCCTCCTGGGTTCACGCCATTCTCCTGCCTCAGCCTCCCGAGTAGCTGGGACTACAGGCACTTGCCACCACACCCGGCTAATTTTTTTTTTTTTTGTATTTTTAGTAGAGACAGGGTTTCACTCTGTTAGCCAGGATTGTCTTGATCTCCTGACCTCGTGATCCGCCTGCCTCGGCCTCCCAAAGTGCTGAGATTACAGGCATGAGCCACCGCGCCCGGCCAGTATCCATGTTCTTGAGGGCAGTGTAGGCACTTTATTTGTGAGAAGCAGGCTGGCATACTGCCCATGACTTTAATGAGTGTCAGACAAATCTTCATCACCAACACTGGATTCCTTATGTATCAAGCATTATGGAATATCAACAAGGGCCAGGCATGACATTAAAGGCTCAGGATATGACAACTATTTATTAAGCACCTACTGTGGAGCAGGCATCTATTTAATCCTCTCTCATCCAATAATATGGGTATTCTAAATTTCCAGTTAACAGATGAGGAAACTGAAGTTTGTGGAAGTGAAGTCGCGTAGTTGGTTAGTGATCAAGATAAGATTCAATACTGAGAAGGAAGAAAAGAACCCTTTCTATTACCACCAACTAAAATAGTGGAATAAAAAAGAGTATGCAGTTCATTCTCTGACTATATGAAATGCAACTTCTATCTTTATATGAAAGACAAACAACGAACAAAGCAAATCCTGCCATTCACTATACCGTAGAACATCAGGATTGAAGATGCCTTCTGTGAGCCCAGCCTTAAGAGAAATCAAAAGGAAACAAATCACAAAAGATACACAAAGTTGGGCCTGTGAGTGAACAGGGCCGGAAACTTGAACTCCAGTGACATGACATGCACAGCAGAAATCCACCCCAGTTATCTCTTGAGATATTCCTTGAGATGAAATGCTGGAGTTTCCAGAGGCTCCATTGAAAATACAGGGCCTCTGGAAGGGGAACTCAATAGGCTGTATCAGATTTTCCCTAAATTGTTTCATTTGGTAATTAGTCATCATCTTATGGAGCAGGAAGAACCTGGCTGAGGGCCCAGTGGGATGGATCCCAGTGGGATAGACTGGCGCACCTCACTGAAACTGGGTATGATGTAAAGTTCTGGGGCAGGAACAATTTAGGGAAAGCAGTTCCAGGTGGAGAGCAGCCCTTGGGAAGCAGGAAGGCCCCTTCTCAGTGGTGGGGTACAAAGCTCTAGAAGGGAGTCTCAAGTAGAAAGATGGAAGTTAAATTCACCAGAGCTCATTTGTGGGGGCAACAGTGAGGGTGAGCAGTTGGGGAGCATCTTTTAAAGGTTCACATCTGGGCTGTCAATTGAGTTTTGGTGGTGATAGGGTGTGTATTGTGTGTTCACTCACATGCACGTAAAATTTTCTTTTAATGAATATTTTGTCAGAGCCTTCACTTTCCCTTTTATTACCTCTTCAGTGGATATGTTGGGGAACATATACTGGAAGAGGCTTTTGAGAGCTGTGCTTTGTGGGAATATTCTTGGCAAGCCCTGAGTGTACACACGGCCTCAGCTGATGATTCTCCAGGGAAACCTGGTGTTCCCTTCATTTTCAGGTGGGCGATTTGGAGACAACACAGACCTTTATATGAAGGACTGATGCATGTGTATGTTCAGGAGGGGGTTGGGGAAACATTTGGGAGTGATTTTCCTCTGGTCCCTTATGGCTTTGGTGGTACCACTGTCTCCCTAGCCCCCATGCCAGATTGATGGAATTAGCATCTTTTGTGATTTATTTTCTTTTACCCTTTCCTAAAACCTAGCTGATTGAAGACACTGCCCCAGTCATTTCCAACATACTCTGCTGCCTCTTCAGCCTGTCATGGGCTCTCCTGATTCAGAGCAGAGGTGGATACTGGCAAGGGACAGGCAGCCCCTAGATGAAGGTTGAGCTGACGGTGGCTGCTTTTACATAGTTTGGAGAACAGGCGAGAGAGAGGAGGGCAGCAGTCTCTGGTACGGAGCCCTGGAGGGGACAAAGGAGCAGCAGCCACAGCACAGCCTGTGGGGAGGGAAAAGGAGAGAGGATTGTGAAGCTGAGCATCTAGCTTCTAGCCAACCTATGAAATACAGAGCTGGCTGTAATCAGCTCCATACACACTGCTTCTTCTTAGAGAACATACAAAGCAAAGCATGAATGTAAGTTGACCATATATATAATTATCAATTATGTATTTAGCATTTGTTTATGTATTTAATGAACACACATAGGATTGACTATATCCTAGGCATTATCCTAAGGGCTTTATAAATAATAACTCATCGAATTCATCACAACTATATGAAGGAAATGAAGGCACAGGTTAGCTAACTTGCTTAAGGTCACACCCTCAGTAAGTGGCAGAGCCAGATACAAACCCCCCAGAATAATGTACTTTGCTACATTACCTCTTTTGCTAGCATGTCAATGAGAAAATGAAGGAAGTGCCTAGCACTAAATATACCATGTGAAAACAATAATTGTTGTTATTATTATTATTAGCTAGTGCTCCTCTCCTATAATACTTGCAGATGGCTTAAGCACCTGTGAAGAAACAGTTTAGTACAGTTCCAGTTCTGGAAGCCTCGGTTCAGATACTGATTCTACTACTCATTAGCTGTGAGATATTAGACAAGTTACTTAATCTCTCTATGCTTCAGTTTCTTAATATGTAACATGGAAATGATAATAGTCTTTGCCTCGTCGGTTTGTTGTGCATAGTAAATAAGGTAATGTTTGTACAGCACTTAGCAAAATGCCTGATACACAGTAAGTGCTCAGTAAATACTTGTTCGTGTTACTACCTGTTTCAACTGAATTAAATTAATTTTCATTTTTCAGAGCTTCTTTTCATTTAGTCAGTCACTTATTTCCAGAGATTTCCTGGTGATGTTGCCTTACATTTATTTGTGGAAATGCCAGTATGTTTTAAGCTTGCAGGTGAGTTACTCCATTTAATTTTGAAGTTGCTGGGGCAGGTATTGTCCCCTTGTAAAGAATGTGGAAACTGAGGCCAGAGAGATGAAATGACTAGATCAAGCCTATATAGCCAGTCATGGTAGGTTTTTGACTAATATTCCAGAGCTCTTTCCAACATATGCACACCCATACCTACCCCCCTACCCACACGCAGACACACCCTTGGGCTCCCTAATCTGGTGTCGCCTGACCTAAATTCTTGAATCTCTTGCTGTCCACATTAGTAGAGACCTATTTTCTCCATGTGCTTCTTTGGAAGATGATGAAGAAGTAACCCTCTATAGACTCTGCTCCCTCCTTCTCCCCTTTTCCCTCCATTTCACATTTACAGCTTTAGGGACTCACTAAAGCCTGCTTTCAGGGCTAAGAGCCAGACCATTTCCTATGTGGGATTTTCAGGGAATGATAAAGGTAACAGGACTAGAGACTGCTTTATCATGAATGTTGTTTTTTATGTCAATGCTGAGCCCAAATCACAGACCTCACATGTAATTTTTTAGGCAGTAAGTTTGGACTAAATCCAGAGCTTGGCCTTTTACTTTCAGCACTAAGTAGAAGAGATATGAGGGCTGATGGATTGGAGAGGCCTAGTTGGAGAGTGACTGGAGGGGCTGGACTTGGCCTTGTGCTGCATGGAGATCTGCCTTGAGATCCAACCAAGGACTCTGGGAGGAAAGAGAGGTTTGGGTTTTGGGGATATGCCTGTTGCTTCTAGGAGGGCAATTGGGGTTCCCTTGCATATGGTTCCAGATCAAGTTTCATCTCTTTGGCCACAGGACATTTTCTTAAGCTCCGTGGTTGGACAGTTGCTGCCTGGAGAGGAGGTGCTTGCTATAAGGGCCCCAGCACATGGAAATCCTGCTGCATTGGTGTCACCTTGTGCTCTCCAACTAGCCCTTGGCCCCTTATGCTGCCCCCATCCCCTGCTTTCTGACCAGAGTCCTCCTCAACAATACAAATCTTCTTATATCCTCAGACTTGAATAACTACTGTTCTCTGGATCTAGCTTTGTGTTTTCTAACCTGGTAAGCAAATTCTCATAGGGCTTTGTGGTCGTCAATGATCATGGATTTGAATGTCACCTTCCTCATGTTAGTCAGAGTTTTCTGGAATCAAAACCTTACCTGAAAAATTGAAGCTAATGATGGAATTTCAGGCACTGGTATAGACCCCAATGCCTTTCAAATGATTCTACCCAGAATGCTTACTCTTCTGCCCACCCATAGAACCAACTCTGAATTCCTATGTAAACAAAGACATAAGCTTTTTTGATGAAAACCCTAGAGAGGTAGTACAATGTGGTGGTTGGATGTTCTCACTCATAAGTGGGAGTTAAACAACGAGAACACATGGACACAGGGAGGGGAACTTCACACACTGGGGCCTGTCGGAGGGTGGGGGCTAAGGGGAGGGAGAGCATTAGGACAAATACCTAATGCATGCGGGGCTTAAAACCTAGATGACGGGTTGATAGGTGCAGCAAACCACCATGGCACATGTATACCTATATAACAAACCTGCACGTTCTGCACACGTATCCCAGAACTTAAAGTAAAAAAAAAAAAAAACCAAAACCAAAATCCAAAACAAAACCAAAAAACACAGGTACTCACTAGGAAAAAAAAAGATGAATTATTCTTATGTAAGCTGTCTTTACGTAATAAAGCTAAATAAGTGAAGTGAATCCAGGTACTACTAAAATTTTAAGGAAACACTTTCAGAAAAAAAAAATGCGGTGGTTAAGATTAAGGATCAGGGAAGTGAAATGCATCCCACCTTCATTTACGTTTTTCAACCCATTCTGTCTAGTGTGCGCCACTCCATTCTCCCTGGTCTCCCTGATTATACATTGTTTCCTTCCAGTTTCTTCAGACTTGACCCCATGGTCAGTGACGGGGACTTGGCACAGGTAGGGAACAATCTCTCTGTGTAGCTTACTAGCAGGCTTCATTGCCTGTGAAGGTGCTCGGTCATAGCCCATGCAGCAAGTCTGCATGGTTAGTCTGCTGCTGAAAGGATGCCTGCTTCTGCATCACAATAGAATTTAGTTGTGGTTAAAGTTCCCCCCAGTCTTGAGATTCTGTGAACCTTCCTGTCTCCCACCTCTCACCTTCACCAATGACTGGCCCTCCTGAGTGGGGCTGACAATGGAACATGAGAGGCAGATGCTGAAGTTCCCTCACCCTTCTCTTAAGCACTGTCTGTGGAGATGAGAGGACGTTCATGATGGAAAGTCACCTCAGCAGTGAGCGGTTCGGGAGTAGTAAGTAGTATTCGTTTCAAATGCCAACCTTAATTTGAAAAGGTAGCCTCATAATGAATGTCACTGTGCATGGGAGTGTTCTCAGGGATGACCCCATTTTTCTGGGATGACAGGTGGGAAGAGCCACCCAGGACTTAACAATGACGCTTCTGTGTGACAGACTGGACAGAAATCAAGCATTCTCCTGAGGCCATGACTTTTATGTTTGTCTCATGAAGTCTGAGAGAGGTGGTAGATTGGAAGAGGGGGAGTTACATGCCACAAGCAACAGGGGACAATCTGTTCAGCGATCAGGGAGAATGGAGTGGCAATAAATCCTTGCCTGAATGCTGCGGACAGGAAAACCATGCCCCAGATGGCAGCATAAACATTCCATTATGCATCAGATGCTTGGCAGAGGACATTTGGGTCCTTGCTTTCTTCCCCAGGCATCAGAACCTTCCCTCTGAGGGCCCACAGACAGAAGATAAGGCCAGATGCCAGGCCCCAAAGGACAGGCAATTAAGCATAGTAAAAAATAGGGGCACTAGGTGAGGATTTTAGGTCTAGTCCACTGTTTACCAACTGTGTGACCTTGGGCTGGTCTTTCAATCTCTCTGAGCCTTTCTCTCTTCATCTGAAAGATTATGATATGATTTCTATTTTGTAGGGATACAGTGAGGGCTAGATGAGCATCATAGATTGTGTTCTGCAGAAGCAGAGCTTGCAGTGATAATTCTGTGCCAATGATTTATTAAGAACGTGCCCCCAGGGGAGATCAGTAAGGCAGTGGGGGAAGTAAGACAGGGGTGAGAAAGAAGCTAAGCAAGTCTCAGCTTCAGCTTGATCCTGCAGGAGAGCTCAACAGGGTACATTATACACCCAATTAACTCAACTTGGAGGGTGTTGGCTTTCCTGTTCTAGTCAGTTACCAGCCAAAAGCCTGAAGGTAAGGGGTGGTGGTGAATGTAAACTCCCAGGCGTTTCCAGTTCTCTGTATCTGAGGGATGGCTCCAGGTTTGGTGTGGGCTGTTAGAAGCCAAAGGACACTGAAGCTGGGAGAGGAGTTCATAGAAAAAAAATATAAGGAATAAAAGTATCTGGACCAGAAACTAAAAATTACAGTATCTTCTACGATGAAAAAAATATTTGTATTGGTCAGGGATTCATCATGGATTACCCAAATCACATGGATCTGCTTTCAACCGGGAACAGAGTACCAGCTCATGCCCCTAGACCTCCATAAGAGAGTGAAATCTTCAACTATCTGTAAGTGATCTCATATTGAAAGCCTGGACAAAAAAAAAGAACATTTAGGGAAGGCTGTCTAAGGGAAAAGCCATTTCTTTCTTCCAGTAAGCACATTGTACTCTGTCCTAGAATGAGACAGAGAAGAGACATACCGAATGGTCCATATTAATGTAACCCCTTTCAGAATCGCCTTCACTGTGTGGTGCTTCATACTATGAAAGACCAGCAACCAAAGACATCTAGAAACACATTGTATTAAGAAACATTAGGTTTGTTGAGCTAGTTGCCACAAAAGAGAGAATACAGAGGAATCCTAAGGCCCTTGGAAAGAGGGAGCAGGCAGGGGCCCCTCATTGGGATTAGGCTTACTCCAAAAGATTCTCAGGAAGAATTAGGAAGCAGGGACCAATTATGGATTGAACGCTCTCAAGAAGCAGGGGCAATTTTGTGTTTGGGCATCTCAATAGTTTTTATACAGAACAAATAAGGCTGGAGCTGTCACAGGTAAGGGAACAGCAGTCACTCATGTTATTCAGAGAAGGAGAACGTTTAGTTATTTTTGTGATTACTGGGTGGCTTTATCTTTATCTTGTTCCAAATATGATCATGGAATGGTCTTGTCCCAGCACTGTTTATGTTAGTTGAGAACATCATGGTCTGGCTGCCAGCAGGACCATTTCTCACTCTCTCTGGTTGTCGGCAGGGATGTATTTTATTTCCTTCCACAATGGCATATACTTTTTTCTCATCAAAGTTAAAAGAAACAGCCCTGCTAGTTCTACAGCAGCAGTACAAATTCTAAGGAGCATGCTAGCCCTTGTGCCACCTGGAATACGGCACAAAATATCCCATAGGAATTTCATTCAAAATTTAATGCCAAGAAAAAATATCTACTTAAGGAATGATAGTCTTTCTTCTTCATGATAGCAAGGTCTAGGCAACACATCCTACTTTTTTCTTCTTCGTCTGCCTTTTAGGATGCCCAGAGCCATATTTGAAGCTCCTTTGACCTTTTTGGTTTGCACATATGCAGTCAATTTTCTCCCTGATATTAACTTTCTATTTCTATTTGGCTATTTTTTTGTTGTTGGCTTCTTCAGATCAAAGTGGCGAAGGAATGAATAAATTCTGCATTAAGCCATATTGCACAGCTTGAAACGAACACAAAATTAGATCGTGCATTAGTTCCCAGTTATTTTATGAATGTAACGTGCCTCTCATAATTTAAGAGGAGAGCATCTATCTTTTCTTTCTTCAATTTCCTTCCTTCCCATAACATAGCACAAAGAAATGTTAAATAGATGTTATTTGGAAACTTTGTTTTTGATGGAGGATATTTTGGGGATTCTTGCAGGCAGACAGTAGAGGTCACCATGGAGCTGTGCATGACGGAGCGGCCTCTCATGGACCTGGTAATTTAGCTGGGTCGGTCTGAAATTGCATGAGGTTTAATCATTCAATTCAGATGAGTATACTTTTTGCTCTGGTCATTCAACAGACAGCACTTTGTTATGGTTGTCTTCATGTCACTTTGCTAATACAGTTGTTTGGAGGAGAGAAAGCAGCTTTTATATATTGTTTATTGAAAAAAAATCCATCTTAAGCACTAAGGAACTCTGGGAAAAATGGTTACAAAATGTGTTTACTTAAATATTGTGAAACGAGGATGGAAATTCGCAGTGCAGGGTATTTGTCATCTGCTCATGACTAGCAGATGGCCGCCTCCTCCTCATCCTCCTTTGCGAGCCGAATGACTCACATCTTACAGGGTGTGCAAAATGAAATTTCGAAACTCTCCAGAGTAGAGGTGGCAGTGCCATAACTCCATGCAGGAGGAGTGTGCCAGCCAGATTACTTTGCCAGCCAGCATGCTGCCAAAACTTCACAAAATGTCTCTCATTGGAAAAAAAAAATGCGTTTGGATGTCTCTCCACACATGTTCAATCCACCATCTCTGAAAGGATACAGGGTATATTTCAGGCTGTGGGGAAGCCTGTGTGGGTGAAAGGGAGCAGGTGGTCTGCCGGCCCGGAGCTGGGTAGTAATCACTTCTACCAAGGTGAATCACAGAAGATGGGCTCACCTGTTTTGGCTTGTCAACCCTAGAATGTTTGCAGGTCTGCCTCCAGCCATCAACAGAGCTGTCATATGCTCTAATAAATAAGAGATTAAATAGAGTTTAAAGAGATACAAGTCATTTACGTTCAAAGTTTTTCTTTTTCTCTTTTGTTTAATTAAAAGAAACTCCAGATCTGCTACACCAAAAAATAAAGGCTGTATTACAGGCAATTGTACTTGTTTTAAAAATAGAGCCCTGCCAGTCAGGTGGACTAACAGATAACTTGATTTTTAGCTGCAGATTCTACTTTCCTTCATCTGATAGCTAGTCACCAAAGATTTCTCCCTCATCTCCACCCCCTACCAATGAACTGCCCCTTTCAGAACCTCCCAATATTTACACCTTTGTGTAGTATCCTCCTTTTGAAGTCAAAAGAAGTCTTTGAGCTTTCACCTGGGTCTCTTGGAACACTTGCTCTGGAGGAAGCCCACTGCCATGTAGGAAGTCTGACTACCCTGAGACCTCTATGTTTTGAGGGAGCCACATATCACATGAAGAGACTGCATGGAGAGAGAAATTCCCGGCAAGCTCCTAGGTGTTTCAGGCTGTTGAACAAGATGTGACTAAAGAAGCCATCTTCAACATCCAGGCTAGTTGAGTGTTCTGATGACTCCAGCCGCCATCTACTGCAACCACCTGAGAGAACCCAAGAACTACCTAGCTGAGCCGAGTCAACCCATAGAACCATGACAGATAATAATACAGACGGTCCCTGACTTATGGTGGTTTGACTCATGATTTTTCAACTTTAAAATGGGACAAAATCATTCACATTCAGTATGCTCTTTGACTTATCTTGGGGCTAAGTCTGAATAAACCCATCATAAGTTTAAAATATTACAAGTCAAAAGTACATTTTCAACTTATAATGGGTTTATCCAGATGTAGCCCCATGGTAAGTCAAGAAGCACCTGTAAATTATTTTAAGACACTATGACGTTTTCCCCAAAACATAGGTAACCTAAACACCGTGACACTTTACACACACACACACACGAGAGAGAGACAGCGAGAGAGAGATCAAGTGGCTAAACAATAACTGATTGGCAGATTATGTTAAAACTTAGTAGTTGGAAGCACTTTTGTTGTGGCTTGAACCTCAAATATTTTCTAGGGGACCTTAGACTCTAGTGATATGATGAACAGAAACTCGTGAGTATATATAACACAGTGAATTTAAAAAATGCTCTTTGGTGCTGCATGAGATGGGGGCATACTCTATGAAGCTAAGGAGTAGCAGAGAACCTGGAAGTAATTAAATACAGCAGTACACTTGTCAGCCGTGGGGCCTCCATTCTTTGTTTATGTTGAGTACCTAGCCATCTGAAACATGTAGGTAACTGGAAGACGAGAAAAAAGGTCCTGACAAGTTATTTAGAGTAATGAAGAGAGAATGTTATCAAAAAAGATTAAAGGTTCTGTATTAGGAGAGCCTAGCTGAACAATGGTTAAGGAATGGCAGCATGCAAGAATGTTAGTGCCAAAGAGAAAGACACATATTAGTCATTTTTAGGATTGGGTTACAGCCAATGAGAGAGGGAGAAGAAGGGGCACAGAGAGCAAGGGAGTCAAAAGGAACAGACCTAGGATGTATAAATAGTAGCATTTTTAGGTTAAAATCTTTCCAGTCAACCACAACCGTTACATTGAAACAAGCAAAGTTTGGTGTAGCAGAAAGGGTACCAAAACACAAATTGGAAGGTCTTCGTTCATACTAACAGGTAGTATAAACCTGGCAAGTCACTTATCCTCTCCGGGTCTCAAGAAGACATATCATAACTCATAAAGGATTTTACAAAGGCAAAATATTATTGTGAATTATAAGAAAATTAGGAGTTGTACTTTATGAAATCTAAACTTCCTTTCAGCTGTAAAATCTTGTGATCCTAAACCATGAAAACAGAAGACAGTTTTAAATTTTAAAAATTAGATAACTAGGCTTGTAAACTGAAGTATGTATAAAATCTGTTATTGAAATTAGGTAATACATATAGAAAAAAATTTAGGAAAGGGCAAGGATCTTTATTTTATTTCCTGATATCTCCCAAGCATTTTGAACAATGCCAACACGTGGCAGGCACTAATAAAAATACTTGTAGACTACGTTAATAAGCAATTCCTGAAAAACCTAGGGAAAAAGTGACCTAAAAAGTAGTCATATCCACTATAAGTCTGTCCTTATCTTTTGTTTTTACAAGTTTTTCTCAGTTCTATTGCTTTGGCAGACACAGCCAAATTTCTAAACAATACTTAGTCTTGCTTCTCTTTCTCATTTTAAAGATAAATAAGGAAGCATATATTTTTCTCGATTAATGTTAATTCCTTAACTTATGATTTTTTATTTAAACGTTTTTAAAGAAAAAATTCAAACACATAAAGTAAATAGAATATCCCTTACCCAGATTCAGTAGTTATCCACATTCTACAACTTTAGTTTCATTTGTACTTCCACTACTTCTTATTCCCACTGGACTATATGTTTTAAAACATATAGTTACTCCCACTGGACTATATGTTTTGGACTATATGTTTTAAAGTAGATTTCCCCCCATCTAATAAAACAGAAGCTATTAACTGTTTAGTATTCTGCTTATCTTATCCTAGTGTACTCATTCGCGGTGTTTCAATTTCCCAATTTTTCAGTACATTACAAAGTTGCAAAGAACATCCCCAGGGTGCTATTTTTTCTGACTCTGGATTAAGTAACATTGCAATAATTTCAGAAAGGCTCTCTCTTAATGATTCCTTTGTATCTAGGGTTTCATAGCTCTTCTCTTTAGAAAGGGATTCACATCAGTCAGGGTTCTTGGTTGCAAACATCCGAACTTACTGTGGTTGGTTAGGCAGAAAATATATCTAACATATATTATTAGATGTCTCAATAGAACCTCTTGGAGGAACAGACCAGCCTCAAAGATATATGGGAAGGCACAACACCAAAATGATGCTGCAGGATGGGTCCAAAAAGGATGCCACCATTGTGACCACTGGGCACAGACAGCACAAATTGTCCCATTGATCCTGGACATGGATGCTGAACTGCTGCCATCACTGCCCCTGAAAGTCATTGCTTCTGCCATCATTTTCTTTAGAGACTGGTGAGACTCCACAGTGTTTAGAGACTCCACAGCGTTTAGAGACTCCACAGCGTCTGTTTCCTCATATTTGTCTCTTTTAAACTCATGTGAGTGCACCTCATTGGCTGAGTCTAATACAAATATTTACACCTTAGCTTCAAGAAAGGCTGGGAAAGTGAGTTTGGGACTCCTGTGTTGGGAAAGCAAAGCTCATAAGGTGAGCCATTCCTCAAACTCAGGTGTTCCAAAGGTCTGGATGGCTGCAAATTGTGACGTGTTTATTAACGTATCTTTAAATCTAAAATGATCTTTGAAGGAATTCTTAGACTGTATGAAAGGGAAAACACAGCTGACATTTTTACCTCCATACTATGAACAATTTGTTCATTTCTTCTAAGGTTAAAAAAAATTGCAATTCTTTTTTTTTTAGATGGAGTTTCACTCTCGTCGCCCAGGCTGGAGTACAATGGCGCGATCTCAGCTCACTGCAACCTCCACCTCCCCAGTTCAAGTGATTCTCCTACCTCAGCCTCCCGAGTAGCTGGGATTACAGGTGCACGCCACCCCGCCCAGCTAATTTTTGTATTTTTAGTAGAGACCGGGTTTCACCATGTTGGCCAAGATGTTCTCGATCTCCTGACCTTGTGATCTGCCCGCCTCAGCCTCTCAAAGTGCTGGGATTACAGGCGTGAGCCACCATGCCTGGCCAAAAATTGCAATTCTTTTAGTTTTGTTGTTGTTCACCTATACTATTTTACCTTGCTTTAATATCTTTTATCTTCTAGATCCTCTCTAAAACCTTCAAACCTCTCAATCATCTTAGAAGTCTTCCCCATGTAATAGCATTCCCTCTTCTTCTCAGCTTCCCCTGGTCTACCACCTTGTAGTTTTTCCTTTTCTTTTTTCTTTTTTTTATTTTACTTTAAGTTCTGGGATACGTGTGCAGAACGTGCAGGTTTGTTACATAGGTATACATGTGCCATGGTGATTTGCTGCGCCTATCAACCCGTCATCTAGGTTTTAAGCCCTGCATGCATTAGATATTTGTCCTAATGCTCTCCCTCCCCTTGCCCTGCCCCCCCCACCCCCCGACAGGCCCCGGCGTGTGATGTTCCCCTACCTGTGTCCATGTGTTCTCATTGTTCAATTCCCACTTATGAGTGAGAACATGCGTACTACCTTAGAGTTTTTCTAAAATAGTTTTATTCTAAGCCTTTCTTTGGTGCAATATTTTCTTTGCTCTACAATTTTCTCCCATTTAAAATATATTTTTCTAAGGCATATATGCTTCCCTTGATAAAGAAGGATGCATCTCAGATGCTACAAAAAGATGATGTTCACTGATATATGCTAACTCACTCTACAGTAGTTTTACAATTGTGGGCATGTTGAGATATTTTTACTAAGTTAGCATAGTGAGCCATCTACTTTCTATTAAAAAAGAAGGAAAAAAAAACAGACTAAGGAGATAAGACATTCACTCTTGTAGACTTTTGAAAATATTGCAGAACATTTGTAATTTATATCAAACCTCTTTAGTTTGCCCTACACTATGCCCTATGTCCATTTATGCTGCTTACTGCATGAATACGCTCACTCTTTCAAATGAAATTTGGATAATAATTTTAATTTCAAATGATAGACAAAGATCACTTTACCATATGTGAAAAAATATTGAAATGTGTTTATTACACATTATCAGGAGCAATAAAATAAATATACCAAAAGGTCACTCTAGAAAATGATTTTGTGAATCAAATAACATGGCAGGCTTCCCCTGACAGATATAAACCACGAAACCACCATGAAAAGATTTATCTCTCAGTTGATTTTCTTCTCTGTATCACTAAAATACCAAACTCAGCTACTTACATAATAATCAGTGCAACAGTCATTTTTAAATGTTTGAATTATCCTCTACTTCCCTTAAGAAATATAATTTAATAGGCAATTCAGTGAAAATATACTATTGAAATGTTTGGACTAAAATCAGCCATGAGCTAAAGTCTGTTTTATACTGTTTAGATTTTTTGGGGGGAGGGGGTGGGGTCTTTGTTTTTCATCAGTGAATGCAAATGAAACATTTAGGAGACAGAGGTCAAATGGAATGTCAATGTGAAATATGAATAAGACCAACTTTATTCTGACTAGTAAGCTTCTGAACTTTACTAAAACAGTTTCGTGATAATAAAGGATTTGAATATTTTGCATTTTTTATTGCTAGTTTGAGAAAAATTATTAAAATATAATGCCTTTCCATCAAAGTGTTACACTGAAAAGGCTTATTCTGAAACAAACAAGAAATGAGATTTGCAATCTCCAATAGACAGCGAGGGAGGTAAAAGAAAAAAAAAAGCAAGAAGAATTTAAAATAAAGATACAGTTTGTATTAGTTTTGTATTGTTGTGGAACAAATTGCCACAAATTTAGCAGCTTAAAACAATACTTATTTATTATATTACAGCTTCCACAAGTCAGGATTCCAGCCACGGCTTAGCTGGATCCTCTCAGAAGGCTACGATCAAGGTGTCAGCCAGACTGAGTTCTCATCAGAGGCTCGACTAGGAGAGGATCTGCTTCCAAGTTCCCTCAGGTTGTTGGAAGGATTCATTTTCTTGTGGCTAAGCTCACAGCAGCTTTCTTCTTCAAGGGCATCAGGAGAGTGGAGAGCAAGTCTACTCAGAGACTTCTATACAAATCATAAGGTAATCACATGAGGGACATACCATCATCTTTGCCATATTCTGTTGGTTACAAACAAGTCATCAGTTCCACCTGCACTCAAGGGGAGGAGATTGTGAACATGGGGGCCATCTTAGAATTCTGCCAACTTTACAGTTGAAACAGTATTTTTTAAAATGCCAATGAAATCCAAGATAGAGAGTTTATCTTGGATAAACTTTTAGCACCTTTTGATTAACATACCTGTTGGACTTTACAACTGTAAGATTAGTAAGCACAAGATTCCCCAGTATTTCAAGGATTTAAAGGGAACATGGTAAAAAGGTACACTTTGCTATGCAAAATCTAGCAATCTAGCATTGCTGTGGCCCTGGCCAGTTTGCAGCTCTGGCCCAAAGAGGGCTGCTGAGTCCAGCCCTGTCCACATTGTATAGGAGCACACCTGAATACATCACGCAATCCTGTTTGTGGCACCACTGATGAATTACCCCTACTCAAGTGAACAGGCATTGAGACCGTAAGGGGACCACAGGGTCTGGTTCATTCTCCACAAACACAGTCTTCCTTGAATGTCAGCAGTGAGTTTAGTCATCTCATTAGGAGACTTGAACAGAAGTGAAGGTAAACACTCTTCATGTCAGAAAAAGATATAACGTGGTAGGTAGTAAGATATGTAAATAAAGGACTACAGTTCTCTGCCTTTTGAAAGCATACCTGTGCTACTTGTCTGAAGTAAAAAAAAAAAAAAACTGTGCATTATTCTGTATGCAGCATCTTTTGCATGTGTTCATGTGTATAAACAGGATTATGGGTTATGATGTAGGAATTGAGGATAAACTACATTTTATATTTTTTCATATTGTGGAAAGAAGAAATAAACTATACTCCTGTGTTAGCTGGATTCTCTGAGAAGCAGATGCTGAAATTGAATTAGAAGGGCAAAAGGTACATTGGGAAGTAACACCTGTGAGGACGCAGGATTTGGCAAAGAATGTTGTGTCTGCACAACTCTATGTGACCCATAAAAGTCATAGATCTGGCCTTTAATTTTTTAAAAGAATCAAGAAGCTCTATGATTTTGTAGTATCTGGCTCTTGTTTATAATGATTAGAACTATCTCACAGAACCTCAGGGGCTTAGGCAAATTCTCAGAGGTTGTCTATGCCAACCCTTCGTTGTTAGACAGGGATGCATCAAATCACCCTGAGTGTGGGGAACATTTCCACCTTTGAGATGGCCCAGGTAAGTGGTTTTACAAAATCCTTTGTTCAGCTGTTTCACTAAGAGGTTGTAGACATTGGAATCTTTCTAACTAAATCACGTCTACTCCAGATTAAGAGTAGGATAGTATTCTCTGGTGGCTCCTTTCTTTTTGCTAGTCCCTCACATGTTGGGGTTCACTAATATCTTCTTCTCTTCTTTCTTATGAGTCTTCCCAAGAACTCATTCACTGCCATGGCTTCAACTTATGCCTCTATAGAAGCGGTTATCAACCAAGGGCTGTTTTGCCACCCAGGGGACATTTGGCAATGTCTGAAGACATTTTTGGTTGTCATGACTGGAGAACTGGTACCAGCACCTAGAGGAGAAAGCCCAGGGATGCTGCTAAACATCCTACAATGTACAAGACAGTCCCTCACAACAAAGAATCATTCAGCCCATAATGTCAATAGTGCCAAGGCTGAGAAATCCTGCTGTGTAGAGACAACTCCCATTTCACATCCTCTGCCCAGGTTTCACTCCCAGGCTCCACATGCCAAGATGAGGAATTTTTAATCTATATTCTAAATAGAGTAAAAAGCAAGGTCATCAAATGAAGAGGTGTTGGGAGCAAGACTGGCTTATTCCATTAAGCATAGTAGTCTAAGTGCCTGCTTGGGACCCACAATATTTTCAAGGGCCCATGAAAAATGTTTTAATTTTAATTTCTTTTGAAATCAGAAGGAAAAAATGCATATTGTAACAATGAATATATAATAATAAATCACACTTGGATTGTGTTTGTCTTTATAACAACTTGATGATGAAACATAATTTTTAGTATTTTTTAATAGAGGAAGGGACCCATGAAGGCAGAAGTATCCAGGGCCCACAAAAATCATAATGCAGCACTTTTAAGGAGGAAGAGGAGGAACAGGAAATTTGGAGTGGATAGAGTGTGAAATATCCTTGTGGGCAGTGGGAAAGTAGTTTGAGGAGAGAAATGTAAGATTTTCTGTGAGACTGCTAGGTGGTATCAAATGCCCATTTGGGGTTGGTATGCATCAACTTATAAGCATACCAATTTGTCTGGTAGTGTAGTTCCCTAGCAAAGTTTAGCTGCATGGGTATGGCACAAAGTGGGCAAATTTTTGAAAATTTCCAGTGCTTACCATTTGGAGTAAGGGAAAGAGAAGCAAAGGAGATAACAGAATTTCCAAAAGAAAGTATATGAATTTATATAGTAATGAACTGAGGGAGCTAAGCTGGACAAGAAGTGAAGTCAGAATCAATTGGATCAAAGTGGAAAAGTCAATAATCAATCAGGTTGAAAAATGGTAATCTAAGTGTGAGATTTTGGGAAGGTAGCATGTGCTCAAACATGCATTCATCAAGAGCTACAAAATGTGATAATATAGATGAGTTACTTTGGGAAGACCTTGTCGATTTGTCAGATTTCTTGTTAAAATACATATCCTTGAAAAGGGAAAAAAAAACTATGTTCTTTTCAGTTAGCACCTTAGCTTGTAGCTAGTTGTAACTGAAATCTAATAAGCAGTAGGACCCTGAACATGGGCCTAGGAAGCAGGCCAATTCAAACAAAGATCCATTTGCCAAAAAAATCTACTCAACTTGGAGAATGGCCAGCATGATAAATTGCCAACTGTAGTATTATTTTATTATTATTATTATTATTATTATTATACTTTAAGTTTTAGGGTAATTGTAGTATTATTGACTCACCAAACATTGTTTCTGTTTACCAGTATAAAATCTGTAGCAATTTATGTTGAATGAGACAGTTCACCAGCCACTGAAGCTTTTCAAATGTTTTATTTTAGTTAGTATAGATCAGCTTAGGTTTCATTTTTAATTTGCTGCAGCCATTTTACCATAGCCCTTTTGCAATAGATTTGTCAGTTCAACTCAGTTGAACCTTATTTTCTGTGTGATTCACATTTTAGACATAAAGTACTCTTCGACTGCCTATTGGGAGACAATTTCCACAGCTCTCTCATGTTTCTGCACAACTTGTAAGCAAGATAAGACTCTCTTATCCTCTGGACTCTATCTTCAAGAATATTCATATAGTGAACAGTGTCTTCTTCCTGAGTGAAGGGCGTAAATGCTACTTTCCATTTTGAAAGATTCAAGTTCCCTGAGCTCGGAATTCTTCTATAATGCAACCCATTGTGTGTGCAGGTATCACCTGGCCTTCTTCCCAATACCCTGTGGGAATTGGAGCTCAGGGAACCTTCACAGAAATTCTGATAGTCTAGCTACTGCTATTTCTGTCAGTAATAAATTGTTTCTGACCCAGAAGTCTTGTGTCTTCTGCTGTCACCCATGAAACTATGAGGCTAAATTGTTAGATTACAAGTGGGGTAAAATCTTGGACACTTCCCAGTTCTTGACACTGACTAAAATACATGCATATTCGTTTTATCAAGTCAGTTTGAAAAAAAAATCTATGAATTAAAATAATTACAAAATTCTAAAGACTGAATTTGTAATACATTGGATGAACAAAACCCTCTACCTTGGTTCTGAAATTCTTGATAGTTGAGATATGTGTAACATTTGTAATTTGGGATACACAAGTAATTCTCTATTTAAAAGGTCATATATCCAAAATATTGAAAAATCTAGAATACATTAAACTTTAGCTATCCATGGTGAAAGGCAGTGGCAAAACAGCTGCAGAAAAGCTGAAACTAGATTCAATTAAATCTTTGTGCCAAAACCAAGTACACGAAAATCTCCCAAAGCTGTTAAAACTATACAGCTTATTTGCTATAAATTTTAAAAATGGTTATATAAAACAAGTTTTGAAGTAATTTGGTAAATTGACCAATTTTTCACTCGTTGATTTGTTGTAGGTAATGAGGGATGGTGGGGAGTGGAGAAGGGTTCAGAGAACTTGGGAAGGATATAAAAATGGAAGTATGTGGGGCAAATGCCCCCAATTACATGTCTTAATCAAGAACACCAGCCTATGGTCAAGGGAATTTTCATATACAGATGAGAGCTAGTCTCACTTGATGTTTCTGCATTAAAACTGTTACAAAACAACTTCTTTATCAAACGAATACAATCACATTTAGTAGAGGCTCTAGTTAAGACCTGAGGCTATACTGACCTGGGTTAGAGACCTGGCTTTTACATTTTTACCTAATCTCTCTAAGCCTCAATTTCTCAGTTTTAAAAGTGCAGGTAATCATAGCACGTGTTTCCCAAGGATGTTGTAAAGATTAGTGTCAGGATGGCTGAGTGGTGTAAGGCACCAGACCCAAGGATGTTGTAAGATTAATTGAAATATCCATTTAAATCGCTTAGCATGATACCTGCTATGTAGAAAGTGCTTAATAGCCTTGACAGTATATATCATTAAGAAATTTCCTTGGAATGGGAATTTCAAACCACTTTATCAAATATACTTACTTCCTCACTTACTTTTGTGGTTTGGTAGCTTTTTCTTTACACACTTAGGAGGTGGGGAAGCACAAAGATATAGCACTTTCTTTTTTTTTCCTTTGAGACAGAGTCTCGCCGTCACCCAGGCTGGAGTGCAGTGGCGCAATATTGGCTCACTGCAACCTCCGCCTCCCAGGTTCAAGCTATTCTCCTGCTTCAGCTTCCTGAGTAGCTGGGACTACAGGTGCACGCCACCACGCCCGGCTAATTTTTGTATTTTTAGTAGAGACGAGGTTTCACCATGTTAGCCAGGATGGTCTCGATCTCCTGACCTTGTGATCCACCCGCCTCAGCCTCCCAAAGTGCTAGGATTACCGGTGTAAGCCACCACACCTGGCCAGATATAGCACTTTCTAAAAGGTCTATAAATCTTTCTAAAGATTAATATTGAGCGGGATCAGTGTGTTTTAGGGAATCCAGATACTGCACACCACTTTGCAAATGTTTAGATTTTAGCAGAACAACAAATGGACTTTGCAAAGACTGTCTTTTAATTATTAAACCTCTATTTATTAAAAAGAAATTAGGCCAGGCACAGTGGCTCACGCCTGTAATCCCAGAACTTTGGGAGGCCAAGGTGGGTGGATCACCTGAGGTCAGGAGTTTGATCAAGACCAGCCAGGCCAACATGGTGAGACCACATCTCTACTACAAATACAAAAATTAGTCGGGCGTGGTGGCAGGCACCTGCAATCTCAGCTACTTGGGAGGCTGAATGAATTTACAGATACTCAGGAAGGCACACATTATATAAGTTAAAATTCAGTTCAACTATGAGTGACAGAAAACCCTAATGAGCAGTAGCTTAAACATACAATGTTTACTTCCTCAAACAAAATGTCTGCCTGATATGTAGCTGGTGTGAGGCTCCATGGTGTCAGGGTCCCAGGTTTCTTTTATCTATGGCTCTGCCATGTTTATCACATGAACCATAATGACTGCTTGAGCTTCTTATGGTCTAAAATGGTTTCTTGAGTTTCCTATCCCCATCCAGTCAGGAAAAAAAAAAAAAAAAAAAAAAGGAATGACTGATGAAGCGCTTGCTTTTATTTTAAGAACACTTCCTGCAAGTTGCACATGCCAATTCTGTTTGCATTCTTTTGGCCACAACTTACCTACTTGGCCATGCCTAGCTTCAAGAGAAGAGAAATGTAGTCATTATTTTGAGTAGTTATATGTCCAGATGGAAATCAGGGGAGCTATCACACACACACACACAAAAGCACAAAACAGATATTGGGGACAACTCATCTTCTTTGCCTCATACACTGAAATTAAGCCAGATTGGTCTTGTTTGTTTTTGAAAGAAAGTAACACTGTTAATAAGAGAGACCTTGGTATTGTCTAATCAAACTTCTCTCTTTTTGTGGGTGAGACTCATGTTGTCTGAGTTCAAGTTCAGATATCATCCATTCCTTGAGCTTGTATGCATGATACTACACACACAACCTAGCACAGAGAGGATGAGAAGACAAGAAATGAGAACTTAGGTGTTACTTAGTATTTATTTATAATAGTAGTTTTTAAAATGCTGTCTTCACACAGTTTTGAGGCCCTGGAAATAACATTTTAAAGTAAAAATTTTAAAGTTTAAAGAAGAGCTTTGCCACTTAAACGGGGGAGATTTGTCTGGAAAATACATTGAGCTGAAACAGTTCATCCTTGGAAGGATTATATACGATGAACAATTGCATATAAATGTGTGTTTTAGAGCGATGTGAACGGGCAGTTAGTCCAGTGCCCTCATTTAAGAGGCCAAAACCCTGACTCAGAGGAGGTGTCCTTTGCCCAGAGCTTCTTAGCTAATCTGACCAAATGTTGGGAAATATATCTTACCTAACCCACTATTCCTTAATTATGGATTTTGTGAAAAGCAATAGAACATGTTAATGAGTAATTTATATTAGTTCGATTTATTACAATTTTTTAGCTTTAAATTAGTTTTCTTATAATGATGAAATGTTTTAGAATCCTTTGAATCTAAGTATTTACTTATTTCCTAAATAAAACACTAGTACAACATTTGATGTTTTACTTATGAAATATCCTCCTCCCCCAAGAAAATTAAAACTTTTTCTCTCTATTTAAAAGCTAAGAAATGATGTTTTAAAGGAAAAATGAAATTATTTTCTTTTAGCTTCTTTTTAAGGTAAAACAGCGTTTTTACTCTGTTATTGTGGTAATGGACAGAAAATTACATACAAAAATATTCTGGGAGAGCATTCTCCTAGTTGGTTTTAAATCACTGTGCTACCTGAAAGGTTTTTAGATTTTATAGGAGCTATTTTGTCCACCAGCATTAATGTGACACTAGTTATGAAAATATATTGAAGGACAAGAAGTGGACACAAAGTGATTTTTGTAACCTGGGCAGTTAATGAATGTGCCAACGTTTTCTAGGAAGGGACAGCAAGAATATTCTGCCCTGTAGTTAAAATACTGGCTGGCTTTTAATGTCTTGCACTGTGATGTTTTTACGTGAATATGTTAAAATGGAAGTCTACCATATTACTTTATAAAATGTTTTCTGTATGCCAATGAACTGAAAATATGGATCAACAACAACAACAAAAAAATGCGTCTTCACACAGTGTTGAGGCCCTATGTAGGGGTTAGTCAATTTTCACTGAGCAATCGGTTAAGCCCATATCCCCAACCACCTCCCTTATGAGACTGTCACCCTCCTGGCCACCATACACTTTTCCTAATTACTCTAAGGGCAGATATCAGATAACCAGAGGCAGCTCCTATACCCTGGAGCCCATTGAAAGTGCTCAAATTAGTCAATCCTAAGCCTGCGTATCCTGCCTCATCCATTCCTTCCTGCAGAAACCACAATAAAGACACTTGTCCACAGTTCTTCCCTCTCCGTTTGCCTCATGACCAACCTTAGTGCTTCCCCTGAGTGGCCCTGTGTGGCATGTTGTGTTCTTCCCAGGGAACTGTCAGTATAAGAAACTGTAAAACTCTTTCTGGTTTCTCTCTGTTGATCTGCATCTGGCCTCACCAGGTAATATAACTAAAACAGTATTAAATTAATACTGAGTTGGAAGAATAACAATTTGTATTTAATATAAATGCTTTTCCAGCCATAATCTTTGAGGCACAAATGAAACAATGGATACAACTTTAAATAATGACAATTCCTTGTAAATGTAGGGTATTATAGTTGACTCTTAAACAACATATTATAGTTAAACTCTTAACCCTTGTAAATGTAGGGTATTATAGTTGACTCTTAAACTCAAAACATGAGTTTGAACTATATGGCTCAACTTATACATGAATTTTTCTCAGTAAATATATTTGAAAATGTTTTAGAGATTTATGACAATTTGAAAAAAACTCGAAGATGAACCTTGTAGCCTAGAAATATCTAATATTTTCTAAAAGTTTGGTATGTCATGAATACATAAAATATATGTAGACACTAGTCCATTTTATCATTTACTACCATAAAGTGTACATGAATCTGTTATAAAAGTTAAAGTTTGTTAAAATTTACACACAAACACTTAAAGACTGCACATGAGAGAAATGTAAACAAATGTAAAGATGCAGTATTAAATCATAATTGCATAAAATTAGCTGTAGTACATACTTTACTACTGTAATCATTTCATAGCCACCTATTGTTGCTACTGTGGTGAGCTCAAGTGTTGTGTATTCACTTAAAACACCATTTGGTGCTAATCATCTCCACAGGAGCAGTTCGTCTCTCTAGTAAATTGCATATGGCAGTAAAAAGTGATCTCTCACATTTCTTGTGTATTTTTCATCATGTTTAGTGCAATACTGTAAACTTTGAGTAACATCATGAGACCTATATGAAGTGCCACTAATGATGCTGGAACTGCTCCCAAGAAGCATAGAAAAGTCATGACATTATGAGAAAAAGTTGATTTGCTTGATATGTACCATAGACTGAGATCTGCAGCTGCAGTTGCCCACCATTTCAAATGAATCCACTATAAGGACCATTATATAAAAAGAAAAGAAAATGTGTGAAGCTGTCACTGCAGCTATACCAGCAGGCACAAAAACCTTGCACTTTTTGCGAAATACCTTTTTATCTCATATTGAAAAATGCAGCTTTTATGTGTGTGCAGGATTGCTATAAGAAAGACATACCTGTAGACTTTGAGATTAAATTTAATTTAAAATTTGAGAAAAAGCAAAGTCATTATATGACAGTTTAAAGCAAAATGAAGGTGAAAGATCTAAAACTGGAGAATTTAATGTCAGCAAAAGATGGTTTGATAATTTTAGAAAGAGGTTTGGCTTTAAAAATGTCAAGATAATAGGAGAAGCAGCTTCTGCCAACTAAGAGGCAGCAGATAAGCTGCCAGACACCATTAAGAAAATTGTTAAAGAGAAACGATATCTCCCTGAACAGGTTTTTAATGCAGACAAAAGAGCCATATTCTATTTTTTAAAAGTGCCACAAAGGACATTTATTTTGCAAATGCAGTTGGGTTTATGATCAGGACTTCCCTTGTCTATAAAGCTGCTAACCTTTGAGCCTTGAAAGGAAAGGTAAACACCAGTTGCCAGTATTTCAGCTGTACAACAAGAAAGCCTGGACAATGAGAACACTTTTTCTGGACTGGTTCCATCTATGCTTCATCTTTGAAGTCAGCAAGTATCTTGCCATTAAGCGATTGCCTTTTAAAGTTCTTTTGATATTGGACAATGCTCCTGGCCACTCAAAACCACATGAGTTCAACACCTAAGGTGTCTAAGTGGTCTGCTTGCCTGAAAACACAATGTTTCTAATTCAGCCTCTAGATCAGAGGTTATAAGGGTCTTTAAGCCTCATTACACATGGTTCTCTATGGAAAGGACTGTCAATGCTATGGAAGAGAACATCGATAGAGGTAGCATCTTGAAAAGCTGGAAGGATTACATCATTGAAGATAACATTGTTGTTATAGAAAAAGCTGTCAAAGCCATCAAGCCCACCTAAATTCCTGCTGAAGGAAACTGTTTCCAGATGTTGTGCATGACTTCACAGAATTTATGACAGAGTCAGTCAAGGAAATCATAAAAGAAATTGTGAATATGACAAAAAGGGTGGTGGATGAAGAATTTCAAGATACAGATCTTGTAGAAATTCAAGAGCTAATAGACACCACACCAAAGGAATTAACAGAAGACAACTTGATGGAGGTGCGTGCTTCTGAACTGGTGCCAGACGATGAAAAAGAAGATGTAGAAGAAGCTGTGCCAGAAAACAAATTGACATTGGACAATCTGATGGAAGCATCCCAATTTTTCAAGACTTATTTTGACTTCTTTTACAACATGGGCCCTTCTATAATATGGGCACTGAAATGAAAGCAAACAGTGGGAGAAGGATTGGTATCATATAGAAACATTTTTATAGAAATGAAAAAGCAAAAAAGTCACATTGCAATGTATTTCCATAAAGCTACACCAATTGTGCCTGCCTTTCTTGCCTTCCCTTTCTCCTCCTCCACCTCTTCCACCTTTGCCACTCTGAAACAGCAAGACTAACCCCCTCATCTTCCTCCTCTTCCTCAGCCTACTCAACATGAAGACAACAAAGATGAAGACCTTCCTAATGATCCACTTCCACTTAATGACCAGCAAATAGATTTGCCTAACTTATAATTTTCTTAATAACATTTTCTTTTCTCTAGCTTTCTTTATTGTAAATGTAGAGTATACAGTGCATATGATATACAAAATATGTGTTAATCAACTGTTTATGTTATCAGTAAGGCTTCCAGTCAATAGTAGGCTATTAGTAGTTACGTTTTTGGGGGGGAAGTAATAAGTTATACATGAATTTTTGACTGGGTAAGCTGTCAGTACCCCTAACTCCCACATTGTTCTAGGGTTAACACTGCTATGATATTACCTTCCTAGATATATTGCTGATCTGTTTCAAACCTTCATCATATATTATTTAGACAACTAAAACACAATTAATTCAGTTATTGATTAGCTTTACAAATATCAATTGAGTTCTCTACTATATATCAAACTCTTTACTAGTTACTGAAGCACTTTATTAGAATAAGACATGTTTTTCTTGCTTTCAAGAATCTTACATTTGAATTAGAATTACATATGCAAGTAATTAATTACAATGTAATGTTATAGATGGATAATAATAAATAATCATGAAAGCAGAGGAAGGAGACTCCTTGGTTATCTGGGGGAAGAAGAACTTCACAGAAGCTGATATTTGAAGTGTTTTGAAGGACAAATTGGAGACAGAAAACAGACAGATAATCTTAAAATTCCAGATAAAATGTGGCAAACATCCCTTTAAATAGACATTTGAGACCATAAGAAAGCAAAGAAGTTATACAGAATTCAAAAAATAAAGAAGTTCTATTTCTGGAATGGCAACATAAGAGGTTCCACGGACACATTCAACAGTGAAACTGATGAAAATTACTTTAAAATAACCATTTAAAGTCAGTGGAAATTGTCCTAAGGGTATATAGCAAATGAGGAAACATTTATTCAGGAAAATATACCAAAACTTGGTAAGAACAGCAGGGGTCTGTGGTATTTGATCTATAAGCCTACTTTCACCCTTCCTGCTTTTGCTCAGAGTGGCAGAAACTCTGGGCAGGTGTGGTTAGGAAGATGGGGTTCCCTCTCCCCTCAGCTTCTAATCCAATGCTATGGTATATCTTTCCAAGAAGGATGAATGTCAGCATTTCTCATCTTGAACCCCAGCTACCTGTTGCACAGGCTAAGTTCTGGATGGGAGCAGCAGAGAGAAGTGTCTCCCTTCTTTTGCCCAGCCAACATTCTTTAAGGGGAATTAGACTTCATCAAAATAATTCAGCCAGTCACTAAACAAATAAACAAACAAGTGAAAGTAACATGCCCAGAGAGGCCATGCAGTACAGAGAGAGAGTCTGTGCACTTGGGTGGGGAGAGTACAGCAACTGGAGGAATTTACATTGAACTCAGTGCTGCCCTGTCATAGTGGAGAACAAAGCCGTGCTGGGCTCAGCCAGTGCCTGCATGTTGGGGGAGCACTTGCACTAAACCTAGCCAGAGGGGAACTTGAGTTTCTTGGCCACAGGGGTGCTTGTGCATCACCACACCCCCAATTCTAGGTAGCTCAGCACATGGAGAGAGACTGTTTGTTTGAGAGTGAGAGAAAAGAACAAGAGTCTCCGCCTGGTAACCCAGAGAATTCTTCCGGATCTTATCCAAGACCACCAAGGCAGTAACTTGTATGAGTCTGTAAAAACTACAGCATTACTGGGCTTGGGGCCTAAGTCCCTTGGAATACCTGGAAAGCCTTCTCAATAATGACAGGAACAAACAAGCCCAAAATGTGAAGACTACAATGAAGACCTAATTCTTCAATGGCCAGACACAGATGAGCATCTACAAGCATCAAGACCATCCAGGAAAACAAAATTTCACCAAATGAACTAAATAAGGCATGACGGACCAATGATATGTGGAGAAACATAGATATGTGACCTTTCAGACAGAATTCAAAATAGCTGTTTTGAAGAAACTCAAAGAAATTCAAGATAACACAGAGAAGGAATTCAGAATTCTATCCTATACAATTAACAAAGAGGTAGAAATAATTAAAAAGAATCAAGCAGAAAATCTAGAGCTGAAAAATGCAATTGACATACTGAAGAATGCATCACAGTTGCTAAGTAGTAGAATTGATCAAGCAGAAGAAAGGATTAGTGAGCTTGAAGACAGATTATTTGAAAATACACAGTCAGAAGAGACAAAAGAAAAGGAATAAAAAAGAATGAAGCATACCTACAGGATCTAGAAAATAGCCTCAAAAGGGCAAATCTAAGAGTTATTGGCCTTAGGAGGTAGAGAAAGAGATAAGGGTAGAAAGTTTATTCAAAGGGATAATAACAGAGAACTTCCCAAATCTAGAGAAAGATATCAATATATAAGAGGAAGAAGCTTATAGAACACCAAGCAGATTTAACCCAAAGAAAACTACCTCAAGGCATTTGATAATCAAATTCCCAAAGGTCAAGGATAAAGAAAGGATCCTAAAAGCAGCAAGAGAAAAGAAATAAATAACATACAATGGAGCTCCAATGGCAGCAGACTTTTCAGTGAAAACCTTACAGGCCGAGAGAGTGGCATGGCACATTTAAAGTGCTGAAGGAAAAAAACTTTTAAACTAGAATAGTATATTCAGTAAAAATATTCTTTAAACATGAAGGAGAAATATTTTCCCAGACAAATAAAAGCTGAGGGATTTCATCAACACCAGACTTGTCATACAAGAAGTGCTAAAGGGAATTCTTTGATTTGAAAATAAAGGATATTAAGTGCAAGAAAAAATCATCTGAAGGTAACAAAACTCACTGGGAACAGTAAGCACACAGGAAAACACAGAATATTATAACACTGCAATTGTAGTGTGTAAAATACTCTTACCTTAAGTAGAAAGACCAAGTCATTAACCAATCAAAAATAGTAACTACAACAACTTTTCAAGACATAGACAATATAAGACATAAAGAGAAAGAACAAAAAGTTAAAAAGCAGGAGGGATGAAGTTAAGGTATAGCGTTTTTATTATTAGTTTTCCTTATCTATGTTTTATTTTTTTTACTGCAATCAGTGTTAATTGCCATTAGTTTAAAATAGTGAGTTATAAGATAGTACTTGCAAGCCTCATAGTAACATCAAATCAAAAATCATACAATGGATACACAGAAAACTAAAAGCAAGAAATTAAATCATACCACCAGAGAAAATCATCCTAACTAAAAGGAAGACAGGAAGGAAGGAAAAAAAGAAAGAGAAGATCACAGAACAATTAACAAATAAATAACAAAATGGCAGGAGTAATTCCCTACTTATCAATAACACTTAATGTAAATGGACTAAACTTTTCAATCAAAAGGCACATAGTTGGCCAGGCATGGTGGCTTATGCTTGTAATCCCAGGACTTTGGGAGGCTGAGGTGGGAGGATCACTTGAGATCAGGAGTTCAAGACTAGCCTGAGCAACAGAGTGAGACCTCCATCTCCACAAAAAATAAAAAATTAGCCAGTCATGGTAGCACATGCCTTTAGTCGCAGCTACTCATGAGGCTGAGATGGGAGGATCACTTGAGCCTGGGACATTGAGTCTGCAGTGAGTCATGATTGTGCCACTTCACTACAGTCCAAGAAACAGAGGAAGACTGTTTCAAAAAAAAAAAAAAAAAAAAGAGTAGCTGAATGGATGAAAAAACGACCCAGTGATCTTTTACCTACAGAAACACACTTCACCTATAAAGACACACATACACTAAAAATAAAGGGATGGAATGATATTCCATGGGAATGGAAACCAAAACAGAGCAGGAGTAGCTATACTTATATCAGGCAAAATAGATTTCAAGATTAAAAACCATAAGAAGAGACAAAGAAGACCATTATATAATGATAAAGGGGAAAATTCAGCAGGAGGATATAATCGTTGCAAATATATATGCACACAACACTGGAACACCCAGATATGTAAAGCAAGTATTATTAGAGCTAAAGAGAGAGATATCAATATGATAATAGCTGGAGATTTCAATACCCTACTTTCAGCATTGGACAGATCTCCCAGACAGAAAACCAACAAAAAAAAAACAGACTTAATCTGCACTATAGAACAAATAGACCTAATACATATTTAAAGAACCTTTTATCCAACAGTTGCAGAATACACAGTCTTCTCGTCAGCACATGGCTCATTTCTCAAGGATAGAGCATATGTTATACACAAAGTGAGTCTTAAAACATTCAAAAAATGGAAATAATAACAAGCATCTTCTCTAACCACAATGGAATAAAACTACAAATGAATAACTAGAGGAATTTTGGAAACTATTTAAACATGTGGAAATTAAACAATATGTTATGAAATGACCAGTAGGTCACTGGAGAAATTAAGAAGAAAATTGAAAAATGTATTGAGACAAATGATAATGAAAACACAACATACCAATACAACAGCAACAACAACAAACCAGCAAAACCAGTACTAAGATGGAAGTTTATAGATATACATGCTTACATCAAGAAAGAAAAAAACTTCAAATTGATAAGCTAATGGTGCATTCCAAAGAAACTGAAAAGCAAGAGCACACCAATCCCAAAATTAGTAGAAAAAAAGAAATAACAAATATCACAGCAGAAATAAATGAACTTGAAATGAATACAATATAAAAAATCAACAAAACAAAAACTTGTTTTTTTGAAAAGATAAAATTAATGAATCTTTACACATACTAATGAAGAAAAAAGAGAGAAGACCCAAATAAATAAAATCAGAGCTGAAAAAGGAGACATTACAACTGACACGACAGAAATTAAGAGGCTCTTTAGTGGTTACTATGAGAAATTATATGCTAATAAATTGAAAAACCTAGAGGAAATGCATACATTCTTAGATGCATAAAACTTACCAAGATTGAACCATGAATAAATCCAAAACCTGAACAGACTAACAAGCAATGAGATTGAAGCTATAATAAAAAGTCTCCCAGTAAAGAAAAGCATGGAGCTTGATGGCTTCACTGCTGAATTCTACCAAACATTTAAAGACTAATACCAATCCTACTCAAACTATTCAAAAAAATAGTGAAGGAGGGAATAATTTCAAACTCATTCTATGAGGCCAGTATTACCCTGATACCAAAACCAGACAAAGACACACTAAAAAAAGAAAACTGCATGCCAATATCTCTGATAAATTTTTATGCAAAAATCCTCAGGAAAATACTGGTAAACCAAATTCAACACCACAATAAAAAGATCATTCAATAAGACCCAGTAGGATTTATCCCAGGGATGCAAGGATAGTTCAACAAATGCAAATCAATCAATGTGATACATCATATCAACATAATAAAGGGCAAAAACCATATGATCATTTTTATTGATGCTGAAAAGGCATTTGACAAAATTCAATATCCCTTCATGATAAAAATTCTCAAAAAACTGGGTATAGAAGGAACGTACCTCAACATAATAAAAGCCACATACAGGAGACTCAGAGCTAGTAGCATACTGAATGGGGAAAAACTGAAAACCTTTCCTCTAAGATATGGAACATGACAAGGATGCCTGCTTGGCATCCAAATTTGAAAGGAAGCACTCAAATTATCCTTGTTTGCAGATGGCACAATCTTACATTTGGAAAAACCTAAAGACCCCACCAAAATAAACTATTAGAACTGATAAACAAATTCAGTAAAGTTGCAAGCTACAAAATCAGCATACAAAAATTAGTAGTATTTCTATATACCAATAGTGAACAATCTGAACAAGAAATCAAAAAAAAATCCATTTGCAATAGCCACAAATAAAATTAAATACCTAGGAATTAACCAAAGTGAAAGTATCTATAATTAAACCTATAAAACACTGATGAAAGAAATTGAAGAAGACACAAGAAAATGGAAAGATTATTCCATGTTCATAGATTGGAAGAATCAATATTGTTAAAATGTCCATACTACCCAAAGCAATCTACAGATTCAATGCAATCCCTATCAAAATAACAATGTCATTCTTCACAGAAATAGAAAAAAAAATCCTAAAATGTATATGGAACCACAAAATACCCACAATAGCCAAAGCTATTTGAGCAAAAAGAACAAAACTGGAAGAATCACATTACCTGACTTCAAATTATACTACAGAGCTATAGCAAGCAAAACAACATGGTACTGACATAAAAACAGACACATAGACATATGGAACAGAACAAAGAGCCCAGAAAAAAAATCCACACACCTACAATGAACTCATTTTTTACAAAGGTGCCAAGAACATAAATTGGGCGCCTCAAATTGTGAAACTCCTACAAGAAAACACTACGGAAAATCTCCAGGATATTAGTCTGATAAAATATGTCTTGAGTAATACCAGACAAGCACAGACAACCAAAACAAAAATGGACAAATAGGATCACATCAAGTTTAAAAGCTTCTGCATAGCAAAGGAAACAATCAGCAAAATGAAGAGAAAACTGACACAATGGGAGAAAATATTTGCCAACTACTCATCTGACAAGGAATTAGTAACCAGAATAATATAAGGAGTCCAAACAGCTCTACAGGAAAAGGTCTAATAATTCAATTGAACAATGGGCAAAAGATTTGAATAGACATTTCTCAAAGGAAGACACACAAATGACAAACAGGCATATGAAAAGGTGCTCAACATCACTGATCATCAGAGAAATGCAAATCAAAACTACAATGAGATATCATCTCACCTCAGTTAAAATGGCTTATATTCAAAAGACAGGCAATAACAAATGCTGGTGAGAAAGAATGTGGAGAAAAGGGAACCCTCATACACTGTTGGTGGGAATGTAAATTAGTACAACCAGTATGGAGAAGAGTTTGCAGGTTTCTCAAAAAGTAGAAATAGAGCTACCATATGATCCAGAAATCCCATTGCTGGGTATATACCCAAAAGAAAGGAAATCTGTATATTGAAGAGATATCTGCACTCCCATGTTTGTTGCAGCTCTGTTCACAACAGCCAAGATTTGGAAGCAACCTAAGTGTCCATCAACAGGTGAATGGATAAAGGAAATGTCGTATCTATAAACAATGGAGTACTATCCAGCCATAAAAAAAAATGAGATCCTGTCATTTGCAACAACATGAACGGAACTGAGGGTTCATCATGTTATGTGAAATAAGCCAGGCACAGAAACACAAACATCACATGTTCTCACTTATTTGTGGGATCTAAAAATCAAAACAATTGAACTCATGGAGATAGAGAATATAAGGATGGTTACCAGAGGCTGGGAAGAGTAGTTGGGGCGGGGTAAAGGGTAGGTGGGGATGGTTAATGGGTAAAAAAATAGTTAGAAAGACATAGAGAATAAGGATATGGACATAGAGAGTAGAAGGATGGTTACTAGAGGTGGGGAAGGTAGTTGGGTGGGGGGAATGAGGGGGAGGTGGGGATAGTTCATGAGTACTAAAAAAATAGAAAGAATGAGTAAGACCTACTATTTGATAGCACAACAGGGTCATTATAGTCAATTATAATTTAATTGTACATTTAAAATAACTAAAAGTATAATTGGATTATTTGTAACACAAAGGATAAATGCTTGAGGGGATGGATACCCCATTTCCATTGATATGATTATTATGCATTTTCTGCCTGTATCAAAATACCTCATGTACCCCATAAATATATACAGTTAAATATATACACTATGTACCCACGAAAATTAAAAATAAAAAAAAGAATTGGAAAAAAGAACAAAGGTGATTGATGAAGAAGTACATAAAATTACGATTTTATGAAAATGTAAAAAATTCAGTTAAATATGTGTTTTCAATTCTGTGATGTTAGGTATGATGTGATTAACATTTTCTCAAGAAGAACACAATTGCGTGTTTGTTCTGGCATCATGTGGACCCAATGAATGTTAATCTGACTCAGTCATGCAGTCCCCAGCATAATATTCTCCATACATCAAGACCTTTAAAAGACCTTCTTGACAGTGATAACACTCATCTTCTAAGAAAGAAAAATAAATTCAAGTGCCAGCTGCAGGTCTCATTCATGAGCTTTGAGTATGTTTTTTCCCTGAGCTGAACTTGATGAACTCTTGGCTCTTAACCAACATCTGCAAGAAACTCAATAATGCCAAATGTATTCTAGGTTTTATGTATAATTTTATGGGCCACAGAGAATAATCAGGTTGAAAAGCTGATTCTTTACAGCATTTCATGTGAATACTTCCAATAGAACCATCTCGCCCCTAAGTCTCTTCTTTGAGCTTCCAGCCACTGGCTCTCTCTCCTTACACAAACTGTGCTTCAAACAGTGCTCAGTTAGCTTCTTATCCTTGGTCCTCTTTTTTTATGGAGTAGATTCTTTCTCCGTTGAGGACTCTGGGCCTTGGAGACTCAGCCTTCCCTCTCTGTGTCATTATTCAAGTATCTTCTCAACAAAGCTGGTTTCTGCCTATGAAGAAATTTTTCTTCTAGACACTAACATCAATTTTTCTACTTTTAGGCATTTGCAAGGAAAGATCCCTTGCCTGTTGGAGGCTGGGATGTGGGAATCAGCTTTCTTGGCTCTAGGTCTTGATTATGTATGTAGAAATCCTTGGACACTTGTCTCCTGGAACTGTGCCCCTCATTTCCCATAAAGCATTTGCAGCAGACTTTTCAGGCTACCTTCCAGGCACCAAGATCATTAACTGATACCAAAGTTGTGCTGGACCCAGGCCCCTAATTTCATCAGAAACCGATCTACTCAGAAGGCCGGCTTTCTTATTCCATACAAACTCTATTGGAAAAATCTACTTAATTAGAAGGAAAAAATTGGAAAGTGGTTAACATTGTGCAAGTACAATTTTCTCAGATGATTAGACACTTTTTCTTTTGAAATGAATAAATAAAAGGGAGAGAGGGGCAGAATAATAATGGTACAGGTTTTACTTTTTAAAGTTTGAATAAAATTAGCATAATTTCCCTTTATTAAGCTACAGTACATAGAAAGCACATTATAGACACTGTAGGTGGAAATGTGGGTGGATACATAGGAGGGGAAATGAGAGAGCATTGAAAATACAGCTGAAATAATGAGCATGTAAGATGAAGAATGGCAGAAAGGATCAGGCTGGAAGATGTAAGGATCCCTGCTTTGATCACAGACAAAAGGGATGGTGCACAGAAAATAAGAGGGAACCATTCAGCTAAGCTGGGAGACTGGGGCAGCCTGGGCTAATGGAGCTGGGCATAGATAGCAAGAGAACAGGGAATGCTTCACCATTGACTTGGGGTTAAAAATTATACCTTGTGCTTAAAGGGGAGAAAAACACAATAATATTATTCATAAAAATACCTAGTTTTATCCATACTAACCCTGGTGGAAACAGAAGCTACACAACTCAGCTACACAACTTTGTACTGCAGCAAGCTTGTTGGAATATGGATCATTGGGTTTGCTGTTTATTCTGTCCATCCTGCTCAAGTATGGACAATGCAGTCCTTCTACACACAACCTTCCTGTCCCATTCATTTTACACATAAGGAAATGCAAGCTCAATGAAGGTATGCAAACAGAGTCATTTTAAAAATCTTAGGTCCTTGGGAGGCAGGCAAGTAAATCTCCATATGTGATTTCATGGAAAGTGCTCTGCTTCTTGATATATGGCAAAGAATGAGTCAAGAAATTGACAGTATTGAAGCAGTTGATTTAAATTTTCAAAGGATGTTTACAGATTAGTGGATAAATCTGAATTTGGGATTTCCTAGCCTGACCTGTGCCAGGCATACTATTTAGATGGTACCATAGTTTCAGCTACAAATCTGGAAATCCCAGTGAATTATCAGTATGTTTTCTCTCCCGAAAGACTAGGCAGATGGCAAATTCTCAGCCCCAAAGTTAGTCCTGGGATATCATCTTTTCAGCTTGCACTCTCTGCACCTTCCAGGCAGTGGTTCCACTCAATAACCTCTCTCCTAACTCGGAATCTCCTTCTCACTCTTGCCCCAGATTTTCTTGTTTCCCACCTACACCTCCTTTACCTCACCCAAAACTCCCTACTATCTTCTTTTCATCATGGGTGCCCTTGATGGCTATTGAGAGGAGCTTTGATTCACCAGTAAATATGGAACCCAAATTTTCATCAGTGGAAATTGGATGTCCCTTACTCAAGGGCAAGGAGCATTCTTCTCCAGCAACATAATTAATTGGTAGGTCTCCCTAGAGACTTTTCTCCTGGAGAAGATTGACTTTCTGTATATATTAGGACCAATAGCTCTGTCTACTGCACTCAAGAAAAATAAAGGGAAATTTTTCCTTAAAATAAAGTGAATCCCTGCATCCTGTTAAAAGGTTTACCTCCCATGATGAGTAACCTGTCCTTAGTATCCATCTATCTTAGTCTGCTTGGGCTGCTATAACAAAATACTTTAAACTGGTGAATTTATAAGCAACAGAGATTCATGCTAACAGATCTAGAGACTAGGAAATCTAAGATCAAGGCACAATCTGATCCAGTGTCTGGCACTGGCCTGCCCCTCACAGATGGCACCCTGTATGTGTCCTTGCATGGCAGAAGGGCAGTCTCCTTTAGGCCTCTTTTATAAGAACACCAATCCTATTCACAAGGGATCTGCCCTTATGACCTAATCACCTCTCAAGCCCTCACCTTCTAATACTATTTATTAGGGATTAGGTATCAGCATATAAGCTTGGGGGTATCTAAACACTTAGACTATAGCAACATCTTAGAACTTGCTATACCAAACAGCTGTATACAGATTGCCTCCTCATCAGCCTCTCTGGAGGAGTTCTGGCTATGCTTAAAATGATTTACCTAATACTATGCTGCTCTCAACCATCTTATCTAATGAAGCACTCCATTTATTCTTTATATTAATATATTATTTGTTTCCTTCATAGGACTTATTTCTCTTGAAATTATAGTATGTATTTGTTTATTTTCTTGTATTTAAGTTTCATTTTAGCTCTGTCAGGGCAGTGACTATGATTCTTATGATTTTTGTGTCATTCCCAATAACTAAATGTTTCTGGCAGAGTTAACGCATAAATACGTGTTGATTGATTAGGTAAGTAACCTAGTATGAGCTAGGAGATCAGGATTCTGCCGTTCATGGGTAGCTCTCCAGAAAAACGACTTACGTCTACATGTGGCCCAGAAGCATCAAAAGCCACCTGGATTCAGGATGCTGACTCTGCCATGAAGTTGTCTTGGCTTTGGTCGGGAAATTTGCCCCATCCCATGGTGGACTAAATCACTGAGTCCAGTTCTTTACCCTTCCTATCTTCACCCTTTCTGTGGCCTTTCAGTTTTAGTCATGTCTTGCTTTAGCCAGTGTGGCTAGATGTGATGCTGGGTCAATTCTGAGCCTAGGACTTCAGAGGCTTTGCATATTTCTGTCAAGAGGTGAGCTGTTTTTGAAAAAGCTGAGCTGCCAGGTAGTTAATTAAGACAATAAGATAAAATGAAAGTAACAGTCAAGCATTTTTGTTGGAATAAGACTGATGGTAAAGGCAGATGCGATAGCTGTTTTTACATAGTGGGGATATGAGTTTTTTTTGTTGGGGCTGATAAGGGTGGCGGTGATGGGGGGGATTAGGGAAGTTAAGGTGAGGGCGGTTATGGTGGTAAACATGGCTGTTACTTTTATTTGGAGTTGCACCAAAATTTTTGGGTCCTAAGACCAAAGGATAGCTGTTATCCTTTAAAAGTCAAGAAAGCCATGTTGTTACGCATGGGGTGGGAGTTAGCAGTTCTTGTGAGCTTTCTCGGTAAATAAGGGGTTGTGGAGCCCTATTGTTAGATTCACAATCTAATGTTTTGGTTAAACTATATTTACAGTAGGCGAATCCAGCGATGATGCTGGGGTTGAGGGACAGGAGGAGGATAGGGGATAGGTGTATAAGCATGAGGGTGTTTTCACGTGTGAAGGAAGGTTTTATATTGTTGATGTGGTGTGTGGGTGTACCTCGTTGTGTTGTGGTAAACATGTAGAGAGAGTACAGGGCTGTGATTAGCATGTTAAGTCCTGTTAGTAGGAGGGTGATATTTGATCAGGAGAATATAACTATTAGCACGGAGAGTTCTCCTAGTAGATTGATGGTGGGTGGTAGGGCAAGATTAGTGAGGCTTGCTAGAAGTCATCAGAGGGCTATTAGGGGGAGTAGGGTTTGAAGGCCTTGGGAGAGGATTATGATGCCTCCTACTGCCCCTACCATGAGCCTTACAAACAGCCAACTTACCACTAATAACCATATCATCGCCAATCACTTATTGTGATAGTATAAGCAAGAAACTAAACAAGAATAAGTGCTGGTTCCTGCAATGTTCCATTTTTACCGTGAAACAGCACCAGGTGAGGGTCAGATGTATCAGTGCCGATAGTAGGAACTGTCTCACCCCTGAAGGATTACCAAACAAAAGGCTCCTGCCATTTTATGGACCTGGGGTTGGCGATAGGTAGAGAAGTAAAGACTAAGAGTGGGAAAGTACTGAATATTGAGTCAAAGTAGAGAAAAATGTCTTCAAGTCACCCTGATCAGGTGGTGTCAGCAGAAGTGCGAGAGAGAAGCCTTGGCCAAGGACCTCCAATAAAGAAGTCTCTGAATGGAGGTGCCTGGCCTAGGAATTCAGATATGCATACAAGCATGGCAAGCTGGAGGGTCTGAGTCCTTGACTACAACTTCCTTCAGAGATTGCAATTCACAGCTGACATGGTTTGGCTTTGTGTCCCCACCCAAATCACATCTCAAATTGTAATCCAAATGTGTCAAGGGAGGGACCTGGTGGGAGGTGATTGGATCATGGAGGCAGTTTCCCCCATGTTGTTCTCGTATAGTGAGGAAGTTCTCATGATATCTGATGGTTTTAAAGGTGGTAGTTTCCCCAGTACATTCTATCTCTCTCTTTCACTGCCTTGTGAAGAAGGTGCCTGCTTCCCCTTCACCTTCCACCATGACTGTAACTTCCTGAGGCCTCTTCAGCCATGCAGAATTGTGAGTCAATTAAACCACTTTCCTTAATAAATTACCTAGTCTTGGGTAGTATCTTTATAGCAGTGTGAGAACAGACTTATACAAAGAATTGGTACTGGGAGTGGGACACTGCTATAAAGTTAACCTGAAAATGTGGAAGTGACTTTGGAACTGGGTAGCAGGAAGAGCTGGCTCTTTTAGAACACTGAGTTTGGAGTGTTTGTTACACAACATTATTACGGCATAGCTGATAGATACACCACCCTTTTTCCAGTCACCATAAAAATTGGCCCCTACCACATGTCCTTACTCCAGTAAAAATTACCAGGCATGCAAAGGAACAGAAAAATTCTACTCATAGTGAGAAGAAATATCAATCAACCAAAAGAAGCCCAGAAATGATACAGATTAATAAACAAAGACATTTTAACTTGTTATGATAACTGTACTTCATATGTTCAAGAAATTAGATGACAAATTGAGCATGTTAAGTAGATAATGGAAGATATAATAAAGATATAAATTAAACTTCTAGAGATAAAAAAACTATCATATATGAGACAAAAAAGAATGGCATAGAATTATGGCAAATTAGACATTGCAGAAGAAAATATTGTGAACTTGAAAAAATAGCAATAGAAAATATCCAAGAATATGAGGAAAAATGAGTAGAGATTAATGAGTTGTACAACAACTTCTAGCAGCCTAACATAGGTGTAATTGAAGTCCTCAAAAGACAAGATTTATGGGTAGGGAAGAGAAAAAAGTATTGAAGAAATAATAGCAGAAAACTTTCTAGATATGATTAAAATTATAAATCTACTTATTAAAGATCAACAAATTCTTATCACAAGTAATAAGAACAAAGCCTACATTAAAGAACATCATAATCAAATTGCTCAAAATAAGTGATTAAAGAATCTGAAAAGTAGAGAAAAAACACATTAGGTAAAAAGAAACACAAATAAGGATGTCGGCAGTTTGCTATTCAGAAATAATGCAAACAATAAGACGGTAGGACAACATATTTACAGTATTAAAATAAAACAATGGTCAACAAAGAATTCTTTCCCAGTGAAAATATATTTTGAAAAACGAATACAAAATAAGGCATTTCTAGACACTTAAAAGCTGAAAGTATTAATCACTAGCAGGCCTGCACTCTAAAAAATGTTAAAGAACTTTATCCAAGAAGAATAAAAATGATGCAATATGAAAATCCGGATCTGTACAAAGTAATAAAGAACACCTAAACTGGTAACTTACATGGATAATTATTTAAAATAAACTCTTATTATTTAAATCCCTTTAAGAGGTAATTGTCTAAAGTTGGACCTAGAAAACCTTTTCTGGTAAGGGCCAGACTAAAAGTATTATGATTTGTAGGTCATATGGGCTCTGTCATTGTGTTAGGCCATTCTTGCACTTCTACAAAGAAATGCCTGAGACTGGGTAATTTATAAACAAAAGAGGTTTAATTGGCTCGTGCTTCTGTAGACTTTACAGGAAGCATGGTTCTGGCATCTGCTCAGCTTCTCATGAAACCTCATGGAGCTTTTAATCATGGTGGAAGGCAGAGCAGGAGCAGGCACTTCACATGATGAAAGCATGAGCAAACAACAGAGAGAGTAGCGGAGAGGTGCCACACAATTTTAAATGACCAAATCTCACAAGAACTTATGCCCCATCATAAGAACAGCTCCAAGCTATGAGGGATATGCCCTCGGGATCTAAACACCTCCCACCAGGCCCCACCCATTGGAGATTACAATTCAACATGAGATTTGGGCAGGGACAAATATCTAACTATATCATTCCACCTCTGGCCCCTCCCAAATCTCATGGTTTTCTCACATTGCAAAATACAACCATGCCTTCCAAGGTACAATGGAGATATAGACATTGGGTAAACATTCTCATTTGAAAATGAAGAAATCAGCTAAATGAAAGGGGCTACAGGCCCCTTTCTGAAATCCCTTCAAGTCTTTGCTGCCCTGTGTAGCCTCAGGACACAGCTCCCCACATCCCAGCTGCTCCAGCTCCAGCCATGGCTTAAAGGGGCCCAGGTACAGCTTGGGCTGCAACTCCAGAGGGTGCAAGCTCTAAGCCTTGGTGGCTTACATGTGGCGTTAAGCCTATAAGGGTGCAAAACGCAAGAGTGAATTCATGGAAGTCTTTTCCTAGACTTCAGAAGATGTATGAGAAAGCCTGGGTGCCCATGCAGAACTCTGCTGCATAGGTGTAGCCCTCAAAGAGAACCTCTACTAAGACAGTGCCAAGGGAGAAATGTGGGGTTGGAGCCCTTATACAGAGACCCAACAAGGCACTGCCTAGTGGAGCTGTGAGAAGGTGGCCATCATCCTCCAGACCCCAGAATGGCAGATCCACCAGCAGCTTGCACCCTGCACCTGGAAAAGCACAGACACTCAATACCAACCTGTGAGAGCAGTCCCCTGAGGGCTGAACCCTGCAAAACCACAGGGACAGAGCTGCCCAAGGCCTTGAGAGTTCGTTGCAGCAGTGTGCCCTGGATGTGGGACACAGAGTCAAGGGAGGTTATTTTGGAGCTTTCAGATTTAATGACTGCACTTCTGGGTTCCAAACTTGCATGAAATTCAGCAGGGCAGTCATTAAAGGGGCCTGTAGCACCTTTCATTTAGCTAATTTCTCCCTTTTGGAATGGGAATGTTTACCCTATGTCTATACCTCCATTCTGTCTTGGACGTAACTAACTTGTTTTTGATTTTACAGGCTCATAGATGGAAGGGACTTGCCTTGTCTCAGGTGAGACTTTGGATTTTGGACTTTTGAGTTAATGCTGGAATGAGTTAAGACTTTGGGGGACTATTGGGAAGGCATGGTTTTATTTTGCAATGTGAAAAGGCCATGGGATTTGGGAGGGTCCAGGGGCCTATGAAACCATTCAGTCCTCCTGAGCCTCTGGGCCTGTGATGGGAGGGGTTGATGTGATGGTCTCTGAAATGTCTTCAAGACCTTTTTCTCATTATCTTGGACATTAGCACTTGCCTCCCTTTTGATTACGCAAATATCTCTAGCAAGTGAATGTTCCACAGACTGCTTGAATTCCTCTTCCAAACAAGCTTTTTATTTGTTTGCCACATGCCTTGGCTGCAGATTTTCCAAACTTTTATGCTTTACTTCCTGTATAAATATAAATTCTAACATTAAATCATTTCTTTGCTCTCATATGTGAGAATGGATTGTTAGAAGCAGCCAGGCCATATCTTGAACAAACACTTTGCTGCTTAGAAATTTCCTCTGCCAGATACCCTAGGTTCTAATTCTTTAGTTCAAACTTCCACAGATCCCTAGAACATAAACACAATGCAGCCAAGTTCTTTGCTAGGACATAACATGTGTCACCTTTGCTCCAGTTCCTGATAAGTTTCTCATTTCCATCTGAGACCTCAGCAGCCTGGACTTTACTGTGTATATCACTATCAGCATTTTGGTCACAACCATTTAACCAGTCTCTAAGAAGTTCCAAACTGGCTGGGTGCAGTGGTTCACGCCTGTAATCTCAGCACTTTGGGAAGCCAAGGCAGGCAGATCACGAGGTCAAGAGATTGAGCATCCTGGCCAACATGGTGAAACCCTGTCTTTACTAAAAATACAAAAATAAGCTGGGCGTGGTGGCACGCACTTATAGTCCCAGCCACTCAGGAGGCTGAGGCAGGAGAATCGCTTGAACAGGGGAGCCGGAGGTTGCAGTGAGCCAAGATTGCACCACTGCACTCCAGCCTGGTGACAGAGCAAGACTCTATCTCAAAAAAAAAAAAAAAAAAGTTCCAAATTTTCCCTCACCTTCCTGTCTTCTTCTGAGCCCCCCAAATTCTTCCAACCTCTGCCTGTTACCCAGTTCCAAAGTTTCTTCCATATTTTCAGGTATATTTACAGCAATGCTCCACTCCTGGTACAAATTTTCTGTGTTAGGCTATTCATGCATTGCTAGAAATAAATACCAGAGACTGGATAATTTATTAAGAAAAGAGGTTTAGTTGGTTCACAGTTCTGCAGGCTGTACAGGAAGCATGACACTGGCTTCTGCTTAGCTTCCAGAGAGGCCCCAGGAAGCTTTTAACTCATGGCAGAAAGTGAATTGGGAGCAGGTACTTCATGTGGCGAAATCAGGAGTGGGGGCAGGCGAGGTGTCACACACTTTTAAATGACTAGATCTTGTGAGAACTCACTCACTATCACAAGAACAGCACCAAGCTATGAGGGATCTGTCCCCAGGATGTAAACACCTCCCACCAGGCCCCACCTCAGCTGTAATTAGCATTGGGGATTACAATTCAACATGGGATTTTGACAGAAATAGATATCCAAACTATATCAATCACATTACTCAATTCTGCTGTTATTGCATGAAAGCAGCCATAAATAATATATAAATAAAAAGGTGTAACTGTTTTCCAATAAAATTTTATTTTGGCTGGGCATGGTGGCTCACACCTGTAATACCAGCACTTTGGGAGGCCAAAGTGGGTGGATCACTTGAGGTCAGGAGTTCGAGACCTGCCTGGCCAACATGGTGAAACCCCATCTCTACTAAAAATACAAAAATCAGCCAGGCATGGTGGTGCATGCCTGTAATCCCAGCTACTTGGGTGGCTGAGGCGGGAGAATTGCTCGAATCCAGGAAGCGGAGATTGCAATGAGCTGAGATCATGCCACTGCACTCCAGCCTGGGCGACAGAGCAAGACTCAGTGTCAAAAAAATTTATTTACAAAACTAAGTAGTGATTTGAGTTTGCCTCATGGGCTATAATTTGTCAAATCTTGTTTCAAAGCAGAAGTAATATCAATATATTACAGGATTTATAACATATGTAAAAGTAAAATAGATGCCAAGAACAGCATAAGGACTGGAGAGGAGAAATGGGAATATATGACAGTGCAGTTATACTGCATGTGAAGTGTTATAACATCATGTGAAGATAGGCTATAACATAAGGATGTTTGTTATAAACCTTAGAATAGCCACTAAATAACACAACAAAGCATTACAGCGAATAATTCAAAAAATGAGAACAATGGAAATAATAAAGATACCAAATCCAAAAGAAGGCAAAAAGGAGAAGTGAACAAAGAATAGATAGAATAAAACAAATAGCAAGATGTTGATTTAAATACAATCATATCAATAATCAAGTTAAATATAAATGACCTAAATACTGTACCTAAAAATCATAGATTTTTTCAGATTAGATTTTAAAAAGCAAAACTCAACTATATGCTGCCTACTAATAGGTTAAAAATAAAAGATGAAAAAATATATACTATGGTAACATTAATAAAAATAGAGCTGGAGTGAATATATTAATATCACACAAAGTAAGACTTCAGAGCAAATAATATTACAAAGGATAAAGACAGTAATTTTATAATGATACATAAGTCAATTCATCTATCAACAATTCTAAACATTTATTCACCTTCAGACAGAGCATCCAGATAGGAAAGAAAGAAGTAAACTATATTTGCAAACACTGTAATCATTTATCAAGAAAATCATATGAAATAAAAAAAACTAGAAGAACTATTAGGTGAGTTTAAGCAAAGTTATAAAATTTAAATTCAATATACAAAAATAAATTGTATTTCTATACACTAACAACAAAAATAAGAAATTGAAACTTAAAAACAATACTATTTACAGTAGAATAAAATATAGGAAATACCTAGGGATAAATCTGACAAAATATATGCAAGATTTGTACACTGAAATGAACAAAACATTACTGAGGACAAGTAAAGAAGACAATAAATGAAAAGGTATACCATATTTAAAGTTTAGAGGACTCAATTTTGTTAAAATTCAGGTCTCCTCAGTTGATCTATAGTTTCAAGAAAATTCCATTAAAAATTTAATCAGGCATTTTTGTAGAAATTGGAAAGCTGATTCTAAAATTAATATGAATTTATAAAGGATGAAAATAGCCAAAAAAAATTTGAAAGAGAAAAACGAAGTTGAAAGATATACTCTACTTTACTTCAAGACTTACTATAAAGGTGCAGTAATCAATACAGTATAATATTGCTATAAAACTATACAAACAGATCAATGGAAAAAAATGCAGAGTTCAGAAATAGATCCATGTATATATACAACTGATTTTCTGTGAAAGTGTGAAGGCAACACAGTGGACAAAAGATAGCCTTTTCAACAAATGGTACATATCCATTTGAAAAAGAAGAACTTTAATCCACACCTCAATTAACTCAAAGTGGACCGTAGACCTAAATATACAACCTAAAGCTATAAAACTTCTGGAAAGAAATCATAATGCTAAAACCATAAAAACCCTAGAAGAAAACCTAGGCATTACCATTCAGGACATAGGCATGGGCAAGGACTTCATGTCTAAAACACCAAAAGCAATGGCAACAAAAGCCAAAATTGACAAATGGGATCTAATTAAACTCAAGAGCTTCTGCACAGCAAAAGAAACTACCATCAGAGTGAACAGGCAACCTACAAAATGGGAGAAAATTTTCACAACCTACTCATCTGACAAAGGGCTAATATCCAGAATCTACAATGAACTCAAACAAATTTACAAGAAAAAAACAGCCCCATCAAAAAGTGGGCGAAGGACATGAACAGACACTTCTCAAAAGAAGACATTTATGCAGCCAAAAAACACATGAAAAAATGCTCACCATCACTGGCCATCAGAGAAATGCAAATCAAAACCACAATGAGATACCATCTCACACCAGTTAGAATGGCAATCATTAAAAAGTCAGGAAACAACAAACAATCATTAAAAAGTGCTGGAGAGGATGTGGAGAAATAGGAACACTTTTACACTGTTGGTGGGACTGTAAACTAGTTCAACCCTTGTGGAAGTCAGTGTGGCGATTCCTCAGGGATCTAGAACTAGAAATACCATTTGACCCAGCCATCCCATTACTGGGTATATACCCAAAGGACTATAAATCATGCTGCTATAAAGACACATGCACACGTATGTTTATTGCGGCTCTATTCACACTAGCAAAGACTTGGAACCAAGCCAAATGTCCAACAATGATAGACTGGATTAAGAAAATGTGGCACATATACACCATGGAATTCTATGCAGCCATAAAAAATGATGAGTTCATGTCCTTTGCAGGGACATGGATGAAATTGGAAATCATCATTCTCAGTAAACTATTGCAAGAACAAAAAACCAAACACCACATATTCTCACTCATAGGTGGGAATTGAACAATGAGAACACATGGACACAGGAAGGGGAGCATCACACTCTGGGGACTGTTGTGGGGTGGGGGGAGGGGGGAGGGATAGCATTAGGAGATATACCTAATGCTAGATGACGAGTTAGTGGGTGCAGTGCAGCAGCATGGCACATGTATACATATGTAACTAACCTGCACATTGTGCACATGTACCCTAAAACTTAAAGTATAATAATAATAAATAAATTAAATAAATAAATAAATAAATAAATAAATAAATAAATTAGCAGGGGTTAGACAAGTTGAGCATAACCTGAAAAAAAAAAAAAAGAAATCATAATCCATCTTAATGAATGACCTTGGGTTAGGCAAAGACATTTTAGATACAAATGTCTTTAATCACCAAAATCACCATCTAATAAATTTCATCTATTTTTTTTAAATAATAAATTTGGACTTCATAAGTAAAGGCTGCCACTCCACTTCCAAAAACAATACTAAGAGAATGAAAAGACAAACTAAAGACTAGGAGAAAATGTTACAAAATCACAACTTTTATCTGATTTTAATAACTTCTATATGGAATATATTAAGAAGTCCCAAAACTCAGTTATAAGAAAATTAAATTCCCAATTAAAAATGGGCAACGAACTTCAACAAAACATAGGCAGGTGGTAAATAAGAACATGAAAACATGCTCAGTACCTGTACTCATTAGGAAAATGAAAATTTAAACCACAACGAGATCACCATAATTTAAAAAAAGCAAACAACTGACCATGCCTAGTGTTGTTAAGGTTGTGGAGTAACTGGGGCTTTCCTACACCGTTAGTAGAAATGTGAAATTGTTCATCCACTTTTAAAAATGGTTAGTTTCTTTTTTTAATGAGCAGCTTTTAAAAAATGTACTTTTAAAAGAGCTTTCTTCAGATATAACTCACATGCTACATGATTCACCCATTTCAAGTATATACAATTCAATGTTTTTTAGTATATCCACAGATACATGTAATCATCACCACAGTCAATTTTAGAATATTTTCATCACTTCAAAAAGAAATGCTGTTCCCTTTGGGTATTATCCTCTACTCCCCTACTACCCCAACCTTAAGCAACCACTAATCTTACTAGCTCTATAAATTTGCCTTTCTGTGCATGCTATATAAATAAACACATGTACACTGTCTTTTGTGATTGGCTTCTTTCACTTAACATAATGTTTCCAATGTTCATCCATCCTGTAGGATGTATCTGTACCTCATTCCTTTTCATTGCCAAATTATATTCCATTGTATTACTATAACATATGACATTGTGTTCATTCATCTGTTGATGGACATGTGGGTTGTTTCCTCCTTTTGGATACTATGAATAATGCTTGTTTACAAGTTCTCATGTGGACATATGTGTTCATTTCTTTGGGGTATATACTGAGGAGTGGAACTTCTGGGCATAATAAATATGTTTAACTGCTTGAGGAACTACCAAACTATTTTTCAATGTGGCTGTACCATTTTACATGCTCATCAGCAGTATATGAGGGATCCAGTTTTTCTACATATTCACCAACCCTGGTTATCTTCTGACTTTTTTGTGATAGCTATATTAGAGGATGTGAGGTGGTATCTCATTGGGTTTTTCATAGATGCCCTTTATGAGGTTGAGGAAATGCTCTTCTATTCCTAGTTTGTTGAGTGTTTTTTTCCATCATGAATAAGTGTTAGATTTTATCCTATATTTTTCTGCTTCTATTGAGATGATCATTTGTTTTCTGCTATTCTCTTTATATATTACATTAATTGGTGTTTCTTTTTTTGGATTTTAAACCAACTTTGCATTCCTGGCATAAATCCCATTTGGTCTTGTTGTATAATCCTTTCTACGTATTGGCTAGATTTTGTTTAGTACTATTTTGTTGTGTATTTTTTCATATTCATAAAAGATATTGGCCTGTAGTTTGCTTGTGATGTAGTTATCTTGTTTTGGTATTAGATTAACACTAATATCCTAATAGAATGAGTTGGGAAGTGTTTCTTCCACTTCTAAGTTCCAGTAGTTTCTTCTCTTAGCTTTTTAGCTCAATGCATTGTTATAATTATTATTTTATAGTTTTATGTCTTTTTAAAAAGCTAAGAGAAGAAATTATATGTGTATACACATAACTTCTTGTTTATCATTTCTGGTTCTCTTCTTTTGTTCTTGTAATCAAAGTTACCATCTGGAGTCATTTCCTTAGTTCAATGTAGCTCTTCTCCCATTCATCTACTTTGTGTAGTTATTGGCAAATATATCACATTTCTATATGTTCAAGGCCCAGCATTCTGTGAGATACATATTGTTTTACACGTAGCTTTTAAAATCCATTAAGAGAAGAAAGAAGAAGAAATTATGTTTTTATATTTCTTTTATAATTATATAATTACTTTTACCAGTGCTTTTTGGTTTTTGTGTGTGAATTCAAATTGCTATCTGAGGTCACATGCTTACAGCCTGAAGCATTTTTCTTAGTATATGTGTAAGGAGGATCTGCTAGCAACAAATTCAGTTTTTGTTTATCTGGGAATGTCTTAATTGCACCTTCATTTTTGAAATCTAGCTTTGCTGAATATATGAATCTTTTTTTAACAGTTTCTTTCTTTGAGCACTCTAAATATGTTATCCCACCGCCTTCTGACCTTTACTGTTTCTAATAAGAAGTCAACTGTTAACCTTACAAGAGGTTCTCTTGAAAGTATAGTCATTTTTCTCTTGCTACTTTCGAGGTTTTCTCCCTGTCTTTGCCTTTTAGCATTTTTACTATGATGTGTCTATTTGTGGACCTCTTTGCCTTTATCCTAATCGGAGTTCATGGAGCCTCCTGGTTGTATAGATTCATGTTTTACAATAAATTTGTGAAGTTTTCAGCCACTCATTTTAAAAATATGCTTCTTCCTCATCATCTTCTTCTTCTGGTATTCCTGTTATGTGTATGTGATGAAGGTAGTAGTGATCCACATTTCTCCTTTGTTCATTTTTCTTGATTCTTTTTTCTCTGTTCTTCAGCTTAGATAATTTCTATGAATATACAAGTTCACCAATTTTTTCTTTTTCCAATTCTAATCCGTTATTGAGCCCCTGTAGTGAATTTTAAATTTTCATTATTATACTTTTAAATTTCCAAATTCCCATTTAAAATATTTTCTATCACTTTACTGACATTCTCTATTTGATGAGACAGTGTCATTGCACCTCCCTTCACTTCTGTAATCATGTTTTTCTTTTCTTCTTTGAACATATTTCTAATGGCAACCTTGAAGTCTTGTCTGCTAAATCCAACAAGTAGTAGTTCTCACAGGCAGTTTCTGTTGCCTTTTTTTTTATATGATCTTTCCTGTTTCTTTAAATGTTTCATAATTTTCTATTAAAAATTGGACATTTTAGATAATATATTTTATCAACTCTGGGTTCTGGAATTCTCCTTCTAGGACTTGTTATTATTTGCTTGTTTGCTTGTTTAGTGACTGACTAGACTATTTTAGCAAAGTCTGTTTCCTCCATGCCTCCAACGTGAAGCCTCTGATGTTGCTCCTCAGAGGGCACAGCCTTGATTATGCCAGTAGTTACCTTGGGATGAGAGTGGTTTGGGTAGGGTTCTCTTTGATCTTCTCTTTCCCTAACCACACCTGATGTTAAGTTCCACTAATTGCCAACTGATTGTTCCATTGTTTTCAACAATGTCTAAGCATAAATTGCTTCATAGACTAATCCAATCCAATCCAGGCTCCTTTGAAGAGATAATTACTGAGCTCAGTGTTTAGAATTTGTTTGGACTATAGGATATTTCTTAGCTGTCCCTTTCCCTTGTTTTTCTCCAGCAACCTAGTCAGCCTATGGTTTTGATTTTATTTCCAATTAATCTACCAATCTCCTCCCAGTTGCCTTTCATTACAGTTTTTACTGTTTTTGAGAGTATTATTAGGCTTGAACTTCTCCACATTTTGTGATAAATTAAGTCAGTTTCTTGAGGTAGGGATTTGGAGCTCTCTGTTGTACAACCAGCTTCTCCCCTGGAGAAAATCTCTGAGACATAGCTCTTATGCTTGGGGCATGGAAAATGGCACGCTTCTCTGAGTGACATCTCACTAGGAGCTGGATATTTGATAGATGGAGAGAAGCCAACAGCCCTAGGTCTTCTTGCCTTGCCTCTGTCAACTGGAAATCCCCCTTCTCATGAGCTGGAGCAAAGGAAATTGGGCCCTAGTATTCTCAGCAATGTTGCAACCTAGTTAGAGCCTCAATCCCATGATTGGGGACTGCATGGAAGAATGGAGCACCTACCTCTTGGCCACATTCACCTGGATCTTAACTTCAGCAAGGGGTAGCTGGAGGCAGGATGAGAAATACTGACACCTCACCTCTCCCAAGAAGATAGCCCTCTGCCTGGGAGCTGGAGAGAAAGGGAACCCTGTGTTCTTGGCTGTACCAGGCTGGAATACAGTTTCCATCTGGCTGAGTTGAGATGGGCAATGGAGGGCACAGATCTTGATTCAAATACCACAGACTCTAGCAGTTTCTACTAAGTTTAGTAGATTTTCTTGAATAAATATTCTTCATTTTCTGTATTTCCTTAGAACAATTTCCAGAGACTTTAAATGGTTGCTTTAAAAATAATTTTTACCAGTTTTACTGGAAACAAATCCATGGAGCCCCTCATGCTGCCATGCCAGAAGTAGAAATCCAGCAGTTTTTTTAAAAAAGTTATATATACATACACCATATGACTTAGTCATTCCACACTTAGTTATCTATTCAAGAGAAAAGAAAGTATATGTCTCTACAAAAGCTTGTACACAAGTGTTCCCAACAACCTTATTTTTAATAGCCCCCAACTGGAAATAAGTCAAATGCCCATCAACAGGTTAATAGATGAATTAACTGCGATGTATCTGTGCATTAGAATACTACACAACAATAAAATAGAATGAACTATTGATACACACAACAGCATGGATGAATCTCAAAATAATTACACTGGGTAAAAGAAGTGAGACAAAAAATGACACATACTGTATGACTCCTATATAAACTTCTAGAAAATGTAAGCTAATTCATAGTGACAGAAAGCACTGGGGGTGGGTTGTGCTGGCAGGGATTAGAGGGAGCGATTATAAAGGAGCATGAGGAAACTTTTCAGGGTGATGGACACTCTCATTATTTTCATTACAGTGATTGTTTCATGGGCTCATACATGTGTCAAAATGTATCAAATTGTACACCTTAAATATGGAAAGTTTCTTGAATGTTAGTTATACCTCAATCAAGCTGTTTAAAAAAGTTATTCTGCATTTTCTCCCTAAGCATCTCTGGTCCTGGGGAAAAATAGCAAGTTTCCTCTGGCTCAAGGTGACTTTTCCACTTTCTCATGTCCAGGAACAGCTTTTTGTGTGTTCAGAGCTTCTGACAAACTACCCAAACCACTACACTCTTCTCTCTTCCCCTCACTTGAATGCTTGCCTTCCCCCTTTCATCCTGTCATTCAGCTGTGTTTTGGATCCATTCGATTTTATTTCTTTGCTTATTTATTCGTTCAACAAACATTTGTTGAACACCTGCTTAATGCCACATGCTATGCTAAATTTTAGAAATAAAAAAGAAACATGGTTTCTGTTTCCAAGGTACTCATAGTCTAGTAAGACATATACACAAAAATGGCTAGGAGTCTTAAGTAATATGGAAGTTGGTGCAATGTACAGTAAAGCACAAAGAAGGAAATGGTGCTGAAAATATTTGGTTTTCTGTTCCCTGAGTATTCAGCCACCCTAATCTGATAACCACAGCCTGATTTTCTTGTGGAGAATTATTTTTCTCCACTGTGTGCTGTCTCAGTGCAACAACAAGTGACCATGCCTTTCTTTACCAGGAAGCATGTAACCCAAGCTGAGATGCTTGAGAGTTTTTTCCACGAATTTTCTGTCTTGAGAGACCCAAGGATGGAAAAATAGATATACAAATGGTCCCCAACTTATGATGATTCAACTTATAATATTTTAACTTTCAAATGGTGCAAAAGTGATATGCATTCAGTAAAAATTGTACTTCAAAATCTGAATTTTAATTTTTTCTTAGGCTTGTAATATGTAGTATGATGTTCTCTCATGATATTGGGCAGCAGCAGTGAGCCATAGCTCCAAGTCAGCTTTGTGATCACAAGAGTAAACAACCAATACTCTACAATGCATTAAATACGTATTTGATATATTTTCAACTTACAATGGGTTTAACTGAGACATAACTCCATCACAAGTAGAGGAGCATCTAGTGCATTCATTCCAGAACTGCTTCCTGGACCAGATGGGCATATTCTAAACCTTGCTGCCGGCATACCTGATCTTTCTTCATTCTTGTCTGTTTCTGAGTCTGGTCCTCCAAACTTCCTATTATGTCTGTGATGAACTTCTAATATATTTCATTTTTTCTTTAAATAAGCTCAAGTTCCTTTCTGTTGCTTACAAGCGGATAACGCTAAATAATATATTTTCGTGGAAGAGTTGACTATTAACATAGATATGGTTAAGATAAGCCATAGGGAAATTTGAAGTTGCAGATAGGTGCAGGGCCCTGGAGCATCTTAGGGTAAGGACAAGAGGATTTTAAACTGAAAAGTAATCAATCAATAAAGTTATGGATTAGCCATTCTCAAAGTGTGGTCCTCCAGGCCAACAATATCAGCATTACATGGGAATTTGTCAGAAATGCAAATTCTAGAGCCACACCTCAGACCTGCTGAAACAGAACCTCTGAGTATAGGGCCTAGCAATCTACGTTTTAACAAACCCTCCAGGTAATTCTGATGCACTCTAAGATTTGAGAATCAATATTCTAGATAATTCATGCTGCTGTGTGAAGGAGGGATACAAGGGGTTGAAATTTAAAGAAAGGGAGTCCAGTTGGACACTATTGCAGTAGTATATAACCTAAGCTAAGATACAGCAAGTAGATGGAGTGGAAGGAAAAATGCAAGAAATTCAATGGATAGAGGGCCAAATAGACTTCACCATCAATAGGATGTTCTCAATGAAGGAAATAAGATATCTAGAATTATTTCCAGATTTCTGATGTGGATGAATGTGTGAATATTGGTGCCATTAACTAAGCCTTAGAAGTATAGGAGAAAAAGCAGATTTTAAAAAAGTGTATTTAGGTGAAATTCACATAACATAAGATTAATCATTTTAAAGTGAACGACTCAGTGGCATTTAGTATATTCACAGTGTTGTGTGACTACCATCTCTACCCAGTTACAAATATTTCCATCACTCCAAAATAAAACCCCATGCTCATTCAACATTTTTTCTCCATTCTCTCCTCCCCCAGATCCTGGCAAACACCAATTTGCATTCTGTTTATATAGATTTACCTATTCTGTATATTTCATGTAAATAGAATCTTGTAATATGTGATCATTCATGCCTGGCTTCTTTCACTTAGCATGTTTTTGAGGTTTATCCACATTGGAACAAAAATCAGTAAGTACTTCATTCCTTTTAATGCCTGAATAATAATTCCTTGCATGTATGTACCACTATTTGTTTATCCATTCGTCCATTGATAGACATCTGTTTCCACCTTCTGGCTATTGTGAATAGTGCTGCTATAAGCATGCATTTACATCTATTTGAGAACCTGTTTTCAATTCCTTTGTGTATATACCTAAGAGCAGAATTGTGGGGTCATATGGTAATTACATGTTTAACTTTTTAAGGAACTGCCAAACTGTTTTCCACAGTGGCTATATAATGTTACATTCCCACCAGCAATGTATAAGGATTCAAATTTCTCCACAGCCTCTCCCACATTTGTTAATTTCCATTAATTTTTATCATTATAGCCCTCCTATGGGTATGAAGTGGTATCTCATTGAGGTTTTGATTTACATTTCCTTAATAACAAGGATGTTGAGCATATTTTCATGTACTTCTTGGCCATTTGTATATATTCTATGGAGAAATGTTTATTCAAGTCCTTTACCCATTTTAAAATTGAGTTATTTGGCCCTTTTGTTATTGAGCTGTAAGGGTCCCTTATGTATTCTGAATACTAGATCCTTATTAGATATGTGATTTGCAAATATTTTCTCCCATTCTGTGGGCTTTTTCGATCTCTTGATAGTATCCTTTGACAAACAAGTTTTTAATTTTGAAGAAGTTCAATTTATCTACTTTTTCTTTTGTTGCTCATGCTTTTGGTGTCATCTAAAAATCCGTTTTCTGAATCCAAGGACATGATGATTTACCCCTGTGTTTTCTTCTTTTTTTATTTTTTTATTTTACTATTATTATACGTTAAGTTTTAGGGTACATGTGCACAATGTGCAGGTTAGTTACATATGTATACATGTACCATGCTGGTGTGCTGCACCCATTAACTCGTCATTTAGCATTAGGTATATCTCCTAATGCTATCCCTCCCCCCTTCCCCCACCCCACAACAGTCCCCAGAGTGTGATGTTCCCCTTCCTGTGTCCATGTGTTCTCATTGTTCAATTCCTACCTATGAGTGAGAATATGTGGTGTTTAGTTTTTTGTTCTTGTGACAGTTTGCTGAGAATGATGATTTACAATTTCATCCATGTCCCTACAAAGGACATGAACTCATCATTTTTTATGGCTGCATAGTATTCCATGGTGTATATGTGCCACATTTTCTTAATCCAGTCTATCATTGTTAGACATTTGGCTTGGTTCCAAGTCTTTGCTAGTGTGAATAGAGCCGCAATAAACATATATGTGCATGTGTCTTTATAGCAGCATAATTTATAGTCCTTTGGGTATATACCCAGTAATGGGATGGCTGGGTCAAATGGTATTTCTAGTTCTAGATCCCTGAGGAATCGCCACACTGACTTCCACAATGGTTGAACTAGTTTACAGTCCCACCAACAGTGTAAAAGTGTTCCTATTTCTCCACATCCTCTCCAGCACCTGTTGTTTCCTGACTTTTTAATGATTGCCATTCTAACTGGTGTGAGATGGTATCTCATTGTGGTTTTGATTTGCATTTCTCTGATGGCCAGTGATGGTGAGCATTTTTTCATGTGTTTTTTGGCTGCATAAATGTCTTCTTTTGAGAAGTGTCTGTTCATGTCCTTCGCCCACTTTTGGATGGGGTTGTTTGTTTTTTCTTGTAAATTTGTTGGAGTTCATTGTAGATTCTGGATATTAGCCCTTTGTCAGACGAGTAGGTTGCGAAAATTTTCTCCCATTTTGTAGGTTGCCTGTTCACTCTGATGGTAGTTTCTTTTGCTGTGCAGGAGCTCTTGAGTTTAATTAGATCCCATTTGTCAATTTTGGCTTTTGTTGCCATTGCTTTTGGTGTTTTAGACATGAAGTCCTTGCCCATGCCTATGTCCTGAATGGTAATGCCTAGGTTTTCTTCTAGGGTTTTTATGGTTTTAGGTCTAATGTTTAAGTCTTTAATCCATCTTGAATTGATTTTTGTATAAGATGTAAGGAAGGGATCCAGTTTCAGCTTTCTCCATATGGCTAGCCAGTTTTCCCAGCACCATTTATTAAATAGGGAATCCTTTCCCCATTGCTTGTTTTTCTCAGGTTTGTCAAAGATCAGATAGTTGTAGATATGTGGTGTTATTTCTGAGGGCTCTGTTCTGTTCCATTGATCTATATCTCTGTTTTGGTACCAGTACCCTGCTGTTTTGGTTACTGTAGCCTTGTAGTATAGTTTGAAGTCAGGTAGCGTGATGCCTCCAGCTTTGTTCTTTTGGCTTAGGATTGACTTGGCGATGTGGGCTCTTTTTTGGTTCCATATGAAGTTTAAAGTAGTTTTTTCCAATTCTGTGAAGAAAGTCGTTGGTAGCTTGATGGAGATGGCATTGAATCTATAAATTACCTTGGGCAGTATGGCCATTTTCACGATATTGATTCTTCCCACCCATGAGCATGGAATGTTCTTCCATTTCTTTGTGTCCTCTTTTATTTCACTGAGCAGTGGTTTGTAGTTCTCCTTGAAGAGGTCCTTCACATCCCTTGTAAGTTGGATTCCTAGGTATTTTATTCTCTTTGAAGCAATTGTGAATGGGAGTTCACTCATGATTTGGCTCTCTGTTTGTCTGTTATTGGTGCATAAGAATGCTTGTGATTTTTGTATGTTGATTTTGTATCCTGAGACTTAGCTGAAGTTGCTTATCAGCTTAAGGAGATTTTGGGCTGAGACAGTGGGGTTTTCTAGATATACAATCATTTCATCTGCAAACAGGGACAATTTGACTTCCTCTTTTCCTAATTGAATACCCTTTATTTCCTTCTCCTGCCTGATTGCCCTGGCCAGAACTTCCAACACTATGTTGAATAGGAGTGGTGAGAGAGGGCATCCCTGTCTTGTGCCAGTTTTCAAAAGGAATGCTTCCAGTTTTTGCCCATTCAGTATGATATTGGCTGTGGGTTTGTCATAGGTAGCTCTTATTATTTTGAGATACATCCCATCAATACCTAATTTATTGAGAGTTTTTAGCATGAAGGGTTGTTGAATTTTGTCAAAGGCCTTTTCTGCATCTATTGAGATAATCATGTGGTTTTTGTCTTTGGTTCTGTTTATATGCTGGATTACATTTATTGATTTGCGTATATTGAACCAGTCTTGCATCCCAGGGATGAAGCCCACTTGATCATGGTGAATAAGCTTTTTGATATGCTGCTGGATTCGGTTTGCCAGTATTTTATTGAGGATTTTTGCATCAATGTTCATCAAGGATATTGGTCTAAAATTCTCTTTTTTGGTTGTGTCTCTGCCAGGTTTTGGTATCAGGATGATGCTGGCCTCATAAAATGAGTTAGGGAGGATTCCCTCTTTTTCTATTGATTGGAATAGTTTCAGAAGGAATGGTACCAGTTCCTCTTTGTACCTCTGGTAGAATTCGGCTGTGAATCCATCTGGTCCTGGACTCTTTTTGGTTGGTAAGCTATTGATTATTGCCACAATTTCAGAGCCTGTTATTGGTCTATTCAGAGATTCAACTTCTTCCTGGTTTAGTCTTGGGAGGGTGTATGTGTCGAGGAATTTATCCATTTCTTCTAGATTTTCTAGTTTATTTGCGTAGAGGTGTTTGTAGTATTCTCTGATGGTAGTTTGTATTTCTGTGGGATCGGTGGTGATATCCCCTTTATCATTTTTTATTGCGTCTATTTGATTCTTCTCTCTTTTCTTCTTTATTAGTCTTGCTAGTGGTCTATCAATTTTGTTGATCCTTTCAAAAAACCAGCTCCTGGATTCATTAATTTTTTGAAGGGTTTTTTGTGTCTCTATTTCCTTCAGTTCTGCTCTGATTTTAGTTATTTCTTGCCTTCTGCTAGCTTTTGAATGTGTTTGCTCTTGCTTTTCTAGTTCTTTTAATTGTGATGTTAGGGTGTCAATTTTGGATCTTTCCTGCTTTCTTTTGTGGGCATTTAGTGCTATAAATTTCCCTCTACACACTGCTTTGAATGTGTCCCAGAGATTCTGGTATGTTGTGTCTTTGTTCTCATTGGTTTCAAAGAACATCTTTATTTCTGCCTTCATTTCATTATGTACCCAGTAGTCATTCAGGAGCAGGTTGTTCAGTTTCCATGTAGTTGAGCAGTTTTGAGTGAGTTTCTTAATCCTGAGTTCTAGTTTGATTGCACTGTGGTCTGAGAGACAGTTTGTTATAATTTCTGTTCTTTTACATTTGCTGAGGAGAGCTTTACTTCCAACTATGTGGTCAGTTTTGGAATAGGTGTGGTGCGGTGCTGAAAAAAATGTATATTCTGTTGATTCGGGGTGGAGAGTTCTGTAGATGTCTATTAGGTCCACTTGGTGCAGAGCTGAGTTCAATTCCTGGGTATCCTTGTTAACTTTCTGTCTCATTTATCTGTCTAATGTTGACAGTGGGGTGTTAAAGTCTCCCATTATTATTGTGTGGGAGTCTAAGTCTCTTTGTAGGTCACTCAGGACTTGCTTTATGAATCTGGGTGCTCCTGTATTGGGTGCATATATATTTAGGATAGTTAGCTCTTCTTGTTGAATTGATCCCTTTACCATTATGTAATGGCCTTGTCTCTTTTGATCTTTGTTGGCTTAAAGTCTGTTTTATCAGAGACTAGGATTGCAACCCCTGCCTTTTTTTGTTTTCCATTTGCTTGGTAGATCTTCCTCCATCCTTTTATTTTGAGCCTATGTGTGTCTCTGCACGTGAGATGGGTTTCCTGAATACAGCACACTGATGGGTCTTGACTCTATCCAATTTGCCAGTCTGTGTCTTTTAATTGGAGCATTTAGTCCCTTTACATTTAAAGTTAATATTGTTATGTGTGAGTTTGATCCTGTCATTATGATGTTAGCTGGTTATTTTGCTTGTTAGTTGATGCAGTTTCTTCCTAGCCTCAATGGTCTTTACAATTTGGCATGATTTTGCAGCGACTAGTACCAGTTGTTCCTTTCCATGTTTAGTGCTTCCTTCAGGAGCTCTTTTAGGGCAGGCCTGGTGGTGACAAAATCCCTCTGCATTTGCTTGTCCGTAAAGTATTTTATTTCTCCTTCACTTATGAAGCTTAGTTTGGCTGGAATGTAATTCCGGGTTGAAAATTCTTTTCTTTAAGAATGTTGAATATTGGCCCCCACTCTCTTCTGGCTTGTAGAGTTTCTGCCAAGAGATCTGCTGTTAGTCTGATGGGCTTCCCTTTGTGGGTAACCCGACCTTTCTCTCTGGCTGCCCTTAACATTTTTTCCTTCAGTTCAACTTTGGTCAATCTGACAATTATGTGTCTTGGAGTTGCTCTTCTCGAGGAGTATCTTTGTGGCGTTCTCTGTATTTCCTGAATCTGAATGTTGGCCTGCCTTGCTAGATTGGGGAAGTTCTCCTGGATAATATCTTGCAGAGTGTTTTCCAACTTGTTTCCATTCTCCCCGTCACTTTCAGGTACACCAATCAGACATAGATTTGGTCTTTTCACATAGTCCCATATTTCTTGGAGGCTTTGTTCGTTTCTTTTTATTCTTTTTTCTCTAAACTTCCCTTCTTGCTTCATTTCATTCATTTCATCTTCCATCACTGATACCCTTTCTTCCATTTGATTGCATCGGCTCCTGAGGCTTCTGCATTCTTCACGTAGTTCTCGAGCCTTGGCTTTCAGCTCCATCAGCTCCTTTAAGCACTTCTCTGTATTGGTTATTCTAGTTATACATTCTTCTAAATTTTTTTCAAAGTTTTCAACTTCTTTGCCTTTGGTTTGAATTTCCTCCTGTAGCTCGGAGTAGTTTGATCATCTGAAGCCTTCTTCTCTCAACTCATCAAAGTCATTCTCCGTCCAGCTTTGTTCCATTGCTGGTAAGGAACTGCGTTCCTTTGGAGGAGGAGAGGCACTCTGCTTTTTAGAATTTCCAGTTTTTCTGCTCTGTTTTCTCCCCATCTTTGTGGTTTTATCTACTTTTGGTCTTTGATGATGGTGACGTACAAATGGGTTTTTGGTGTGGATGTCCTTTCTTTTTGTTAGTTTTCCTTCTAACAGACAGGACCCTCAGCTGCAGGTCTGTTGGAGTTTGCTAGAGCTCCACTCCATACCCTGTTTGCCTGGGTATCAGCAGCGGTGGCTGCAGAACAGTGGATTTTCATGAACCACGAATGCTGCTGTCTGATCGTTCCTCTGGAAGTTTTGTCTCAGAGGAGTACCCGGCCATGTGAGGTGTCAGTCTGCCCCTGCTGGGGGGTGCCTACCAGTTAGGCTGCTCGGGGGTCAGGGGTCAGGGACCCACTTGAGGAGGCAGTCTGCCCGTTCTCAGATCTTCAGCTGTGTGCTGGGAAAACCACTGCTCTCTTCAAAGCTGTCAGACAAGGACATTGAGGTCTGCAGAGGTTACTGCTGTCTTTTTGTTTGTCTGTGCCCTGCCACTAGAGGTGGAGCCTACAGAGGCAGGTAGGCCTCCTTGAGCTGTGGTGGGCTCCAACCAGTTCGAGCGTCCCAGCTGCTTTGTTTACCTAAGCAAGACTGGGCAATGGTGAGTGCCCCTCCCCCAGCCTCGCTGCCACCTTGCAGTTTTATCTCAGACTGCTTTGCTAGCAATCAGCAAGACTCCATGGACTTAGGACCGGAGCCAGGTGTGGGATATAATCTACTGGTGCGCTGTTTTTTAAGCCCGTTGGAAAAGCGCAGTATTAGGGTGGGAGTGACCCGATTTTCCAGGTGTTGTCTGTCACCCCCTTCTTTGACTAGGAAAGGGAACTCCCTGATCCCTTGCACTTCCTGAGTGAGGCAATGCCTTGCCCTGCTTCTGCTTGCGCACGGTGCGCTGAACCCACTGTCCTGCGCCCGCTGTCTGGCACTCCCTAGTGAGATGAACCCGGTACCTTAGATGGAAATGCAGAAATCACCCGTCTTCTGTGTCGCTCACGCTGGTAGCTGTAGACCAGAGCTGTTCCTATTCTGCCATCTTGGCTGCCCTCTCCCCCACGTGTTTTCTTCTAATAGTTTTATGGTTTTAGCTCTTATATTTATTCAGGTCTTTGATCCATTTTTAGTTAACTTTCATATATAGTGTAAGGTACGAGTCCAACTTCATTCTTTTGCATGTGGATATACAGTTGTTCCAGCATCATTTGTTGAAGAGTATTATTTTCCCATTGAATGGTCATGGTACCCTTGTTGCAAATCAATTGACCATAGATGTATGGGTTTAGTTCTGTACTCTCTATTCTACTCCATTGTGGTTTTGATTTGCATTTCTCTGATGACTGCTGATGTTGAGCATGTTTTCATATGTTTGTTGGCCACTCGTATGTCTTCTTTTGAGAAGTGTTTGTTTATGTCTTTTTCCCATTTAATAATGGGGTTATTTGTGTTTGCTTGTCAAACAGTTTGTTTAAGTTCCCTGGATATTAGACCTTTGTTGGATGCATAGTTTGCAAATATTTTCTCCCATTCTGTAGGTTGTCTGTTTACTCTGTTGATAGTTTCTTTTGCTGTGCAGAAGCACTTAAGTTTAATTACGTGCTACTTGTCAATTATTGTTTTTATTGCAATTGCTTTTGAGGACTTAGTCATAAATTATTTGCCAAGGCCTATGTCCAGAAGGGTATTTCCTAGTTTATCTTCTAGGATTCTTATAGTTTGAGGTCTTACATTTAAATCTGTAATTCATTGTGAGTAATTTTTGTATATGGTATAAGGAAGGGATACAGTTTCAGTCTTCTGCATATGGCTAGCCAGCTATTCCAGCACCATTTATTGAATAGGAAGTCCTTTCCCAATTGTTTATTTTTGTTGACATTGTTGAAGATCAGATGAATGTAAGTGTGCAGATTTATTCCTGGGTTCTCTATTCTGTTCCATTGGCCTATATGTCTGTTTTTGTACCAGTACCATGCTGTTTTGGTTACTTTGGTCTGATAGTATAGTATGAAGTCAGGTAATATAATGCTCCTGGCTTTATTCTCTTTGCTTAGGATTGCTTTGGCTACTTGTGCTCTTTTTTGGTTCCAAAATAATTTTAGAATAATTTTTTCCAATTCTGTGGAAAATGACATTGGTAGTTTGATAGGAATATTGTTAGATATGGTTTGACTGTTTTCCTACCCAAAATCTCATCTTGAATTGTAACCCCATATCCACGTGTGTCAAGGGCAGGACCAGGTGGAGGTAATTGAATCATGGGGGCAGTTTCCCCCATGCTGTTCTCGTGGTAGTGAGTGAGTCTCACGAGATCTGATGGTTTTATAAGTGTCTGGCATTTCCCCTGCTTGCACTCATTCTCTCTCCTGCTGCCCTGTGAAGAGGTGTCTTTCGTCATGATTGTAAGTTTCCTGAGGCCTCCCCAGCCATGCAGAAGTGTGAGTCAATTAAATCTCTTTCTTTATAAATTACCCAATCTTGGGTATTTCTTCATGACAGCATGAGAATGGACTAATACAGTGTTGAATCTGCAGTTTGCTTTGGACAGGATGGCCTTTTTAATGATATTGATCCTTCCATTTCATAAATGTTTTTCCATTTGTTTGTCTCATCTATGATTTCTTTCAGCAGTGTTTTGTAGTTCTCTTTGCAGAGATCTTTCACCCCTTTGGTTAGATGTATTCCTCAGTATTTTATCTTATTATAGCTATTGTAAATGGGATTGCATTCTTGATTTGGCTCTCAGCTTGAATGTTATTGGTGTATAGAAATGCAATTAATTTTTATACATTGATTTTGTATCCTGAACTTTTACTGAAGTAATTTGTCAGTGCCAGGAGCCTTTTGATGGAGTCTTTAGGGTTTTCTAGGTATAGAGTCATATCATCAGTAAAGAGAGATGGTTTGACTTCTTCTTTTCTCACTTGAATTCCTTTTATTTCTTTCTCTTGTCTGTTTGCCCTGGATAGCACTTCCAGTACTATGTTGAATAGTAGTAATGAGAGTGGGCATTTTTGTCTTGTTTCAGTTCTCAAAGGAAATGGTTCCAACTTTTGCCCATTCACTCTGATGTTGGCTGTGTTGTCATAGATGGCTCACACTATTTTGAGGTATGTTCCTTCAATGCCTAGTTTCTTGAAGGTTTTTACCATAAAGGGATGTTGGATTTTATTGAAAGCTTTTTCTGCATCTATTGAGATAATCGTATCATTTTCATTTTTAATTCTGTTTAATGTGGTGAATCAGATTTATTGATTTGTGTATGTTGAATCAACCTTGCATCCAAGAATGAATCCTTCTTGATCACAGTGAATTAACTTTCTGATGTGCTGCTGGATTCAGTTTGCTAGTGTTTTGTTGAAAACTTTTGTGTCTTTGTCTGTCAGGGATATTGGCCTGTAGTTATTTTTATTGTGTTTTTGCCAAGTTTTGTTGTCAGAGTGATGCTGGTTTCATAAAATGAGTTATGGAGGAGTCCCTCATCCTCAATTTTTTGGAATAATTTCAATAGAATTGGTACCACATTTTATTTGTATATCTGGTAGAATTTGGCTTTGAATCCATCCATTCCATGACTTTTTTGATTGGTATCACTTTTTTTATGATAAATTCAATTTTGAAACTCAATATTGGGTCTGTTTATGACTTCAGTTTCTTCCTGTTTCAATTTTGGGAGACTGTGTTTCTAGGAATTTATCCATTTCCTCTAGATTTTCTAGTTTGTGTGTGTATAGAAGTGTTCACAATAGTCTTTGAGGATCTTTTCCATTTCAGTTGTAATATAACCTTTGTTGTTTCTAATCATGCTTATTTGGATCTTCTCTCTCTTTTCTTTTTAAATCTATCTAGCTATCTATTGATCTTGTGTATCCTTTCAAAGAAACAACTTTTGATTTCGTTGATTGTATGAATTTTTGGGTCTCAATTTCATTCAGTTCTGCTCTGGTTTTGGTTATTTCTTCTGCTAGCTTTGGGGTTAGTTTGTTCTTGCTTTTTTAGTGAAGGAAGAGATTTAATACAAACAGTGTTTTATGCTGCAGAAAGTTCATGAAATAAATATGAAAAGCAATCAATATACTTGGAAGTCATGAGGCCACTTGTGACCTCAGACAGGATAGTCTGCATAGACTGTGGAAGGTAAAACCTGGCTACAGTGGGTTGAAGAATGTATTGGGAGTAAGAAGAGGGCAACAGAAATCTAGAATGTTGTTTTTTAGTATCTTGGCTACAAAAAGAAGGGAAAAGATAGGGCTAGTGAAGGAAGATAATATATAGTGTCATTGGAAAATTTAGAGGCTATGGAAATTACCTCAAAGAGAAGAGAAGTTGAAAATATAAAAAAGAGTGATAAATGAATGGGATGAGGCCTTGGATATGCAGGAGATAAGGGAGGATGTGGAAGGAGTTTCCTTGAATAGGAGAAAGAACAGCCTCCAGAGCCTACTTTCTTCTTCTTTAGCACAAATGATCAAACTTTAAAGTAAATGCAGATAAAAATGACTTATAGCTATGAGGAAAAATTATGGAAGTTCAAAATCTGATAGCCATGGTATTCCTGGTGAAATAGGAAGTAAAGTCATGTGCACTGAGAGGATGACATCGATGCGATGGAGGACTTGAAGTTAGTGGAGACTTGGAGAAGCCATTGAGAGAAATGACAGGGGATGCGGGTCAAAGATAAGATAACAAATTAATGAGGGCTATTGAGGAGCCAAGAGATGCTGAAGATTATAAACGGGTGGTGGCCCTAATCCATTCAAAGATTTGATTTTCTGCAGCAGCATTCAGCAGCACAAGGTTTGAGCAACAAAGGCAGATGGTAGGATTAATCTAAAATTTCAAACTGCAGGTGAGATGTGGTGGAAAGACAATGGGATTGGTTTTGAGTGTAGGAGTCTGGTGGTTGAGTGTGGTGGGTGTTCAAGTTTGGATAGGGGAGGAAGTGAAGCCAAAGAAGGCTGATGAACTGGAAGTAAGATGGCTTTGAGGTCTCTGTGTAAGATTAAAGAGCTGAAGTAAGAGAGAGTAAAGGGCCAGGCGTGGTGGCTCACGCCTGTAATCCCAGCACTTTGGGAAGCCGAGGCGGTCAGATAACCTGAGGTCAGGAGTTCGAGACCAGCCTGCCAACATGGTGAAACCCCATCTCTACTAAAAATACAAAGGTTAGCTGGGCGTGGTGGCAGGCACCTGTAATACCAGCTACTCAAGAGGCTGAGACAGGAAAATTGCTTGAATCCAGGAGGCGGAGGTTGCAGTGAGCTGAGATTGTGCCATTGCACTCCAACCTGGGAAATAAGAGCGAGACTCCGTCTCAAAAAAAAAAAAAAAAAAAAAAGAGAGAGAGAGAGAGTAAAGGCTGGAAGGATAGAAGGATGAGATCCAAATGGTACATTAGAATACAGCCATGCACTGAATAATGACATTTCAGTCAATGATGGACCACATGTACAATGGTGGTCCCATAATATAATAATACTGTATTTTTACCGTACCTTTTCTATGTTTGGATATACAGATGCTTACTATTGTCTTACAATTGCCTACAGAATTCAGTACAGTAACATGCTGTACAGGTTTGTAGCCCAGGAGCTATAGGCTATACCATATAGCCTAGGTATGTAGTAGGCTCTACCACCCAGATTTGTGTAATTGCACTCTATGGTGCTTTAACATGACAAAATCACCTAACAATGTATTTTTCAGAATGTATCCCCCTTGTTAAGCAATGCATGACTGTGTGAGTTCAGAGGTGGAGTTATTCTAAGTGATATCAAGGCCTAGGTTATGACAATCAGTGGGTCAAGGAGGTAGTTACAAATGAAGACTGTTGGTGTTGAAGATGTTGTTTTAAAAAAAGCCATGAGACCATCCTGGCTAACACGACGAAACCCCGTCTCTACTAAAAATACAAAAAGAATTAGCCAGGCGTGGTGGCAGGCACCTGTAGTTCCAGCTACTCAGGAGGCTGAGGCAGGAGAATGGCGTGAACCTGGGAGGCAGAGCTTGCAGGAAGACAAGATCGTGCCACTGCACTCCAGCCTGGGCGACAGAGCAAGACTCTGTTAAAAAAAAAAAAAAAAAAAAAAAAAAAAAAAAAAAAAAAGCCGTGAGCCAGAGTTCTGGAAGACTTCATGTGGATATAGTTGCTGCCCAGCATGAAGGCAGTACATGAGGAGAAGAAACAGTGAGTTTGTATCCAAGCCATTAACGAGAACAGGGGGGGAAAGGTGGGAGGTTCAAAGACAAAATTAAGAGGTATAGAAGGAAGTATATATTGTTGGCACAAGTCTTAATAAAAGAAGGTTTTTTGCCCCAGGACAGAGGAGTAATCATCTGCCAATTGTAATGGCGAGCTAGGAGACCATGCAGTCCACAGCTCGTGATACATGGGTATAGAAGAATCAGCCTCTTCCATAGAAGTTGCAGCAGTTATTGTGCTCTGGGGAGAGCCTGGAGATGGAGTTTTGTGAAGTGGTTGAGGATATAAGGCAGGTTATTTACAATGGAATGGGGGTCTCTGAGGAGGGAAGTCAGCAGTGTGAGAAACATCCGAGTGGAATGAAAATAATGAATGATAATAATGCATGTCTAGCACCATGCCAAGGGTGTGAGATATTTATTTTATTTAATCATTACACTAATTCTGCAATGTAGGTGCTATCTGTCTTTTGCATATTAATAAGCTGACACTGAGGGCATTTAGAAACTCCTCTAAAGTGGTGTATCTAAAAAAGTGACTGAGTTGGTTTTAGATCTGACTTCAAGACCTGGTCTCTTTTTTTTTTTTTTTTTTTTGAATTTTTAAAAATGACTTTATGTAGTTTTTATTTTTGAACAGCGAAATGTATTTGTTACATTAGTAGGTTGTTTAGACCTAAAAAAATAGTTTGGTTCCAAAACACATTTATTTATGTAGTAGTAACAGCAGCAGCAGCTGTCAACATTTACTGCACGCTTGCTAATTACAAAGCAATGCGCTAATTACTCCATTCACACATCTCATTTTATCTTCTCAGCAATCCCTTTCAGGCACTGGTACATACCCATTTTACAGATAAGACAATACTAACCCAGATTGGAATGAGAGGATGCAAGAGGAGAGGGTGCCATGGAGCTACGATTTTGGGAAAGGGCCTCTGATGACAGGATGGGAGACATCATGGATCTAACCAACTGTAAGAACCTAGGCATGTGTTTATTGGATCTGCTGGGTGGCAGAAGCCCCTGATCAGAATCAGCTGCCTATCCTGAGAGTTCCAGATGGAATGTGTTTGGAGGAACATATTCAAAGCTTCTCACAAATGGCTCTAATCCTTCTTACATTTAAGCATTCAGTTCACAAAGACTCCTCAAAAAGAATATCCAGAGAAGCTCTTGTTGGCCAAGGCTCTCTATTGGGAAGTATACTTGGGAATTGCTTATCAAAGGTATTCCCTGCTCCATGTCATCAATGGGATGTTAGAAGTTTCTTTTTTATCATAGCTTTTGACAAAGCCAGGAATTCAGTACTAAGTAAATAGAGATAATCAAGGGTCTGCTCTCCAAGCTCTGGAATTAGCAACAACAGGACTGAAGAGACAAGGAGTGATTCTTTGGGTTATTTTCTCTCCCTTTCTCCTACCACTAGTTGTGTCCCTCCCATAGCCTTCTGCTTTCTAGGTTTTGCCAGCTGTGGTGAGAGATTTGCTGATACTCATTCAGATTCCTTTGGATTGCTCTTACTGTTTCTGCACATTTTGGTGTGCTTTTGCTTCCAATGGCCACATGTGAGACTCTTCTGATGACTGCTGTCTTTGCCTGGGACAGCCTTTAGCCAGTGACTGGTGAGTGTGGCAATATGAAAGCTCAGCTTCCTTGCCTGATGTTGGGTCAACTTGAAGTCATAACTTATATGCCAAAGTTCCCCTAAGGGATTAGGATGAATCTACCTTCTGTGAGGCCTTGCCTGAAACTGTCCCCTGGTTTGGCTTCTTCCTCTTCTCTGTCCTGCTTCCCCACTCTCTTCCTAGTCTCTCCTGGAACATGTGGTTTTTAAATAAACCACGGGTACATGAATACTCAACTTAGGGCATGCTTCTGGAGAATTCAGCCTAAAACAGGCCATCAGGTAACTATTAAAGGGAAGTTCTTCTAGATAAAAATTTTGAGGATAAAGTTGAAAATGTAACTTTTTAAAACAAAAGCATGTGACCAACCATTTAGGTACTAAGAGAAAGTATGGATGCATTACTTCATAATATGGGAGTGGGAAAAGCATTTCTTACTATTACTTAAAATCAAGAAGCAATGACAAGAAAAGATTAATAAATTCAACTACATAAAAGTGAAAATAAAGTTTGCTTGAAATAGAATGGTGATTTACAGGGGCTGAGGGGATAGGGAAATGGGGCGATGTTGGCCGAAGGGTACAAAGTTTCAGTTATGCATGACGGAAATCTAATGTATAGCAATGTGACTACAGTTAATAATATTGTATTGCATACTTGAAATTTGCTAGGAGGGTAAATCTTAAGTGTTTTTACCAAAAGAGAAAAAAAAGAAACTATGTGAGGTGATAGATGTACTAATTGGCTTGATAGTCGTGATCATTTCACAATGTATATGTAGATCAAAACATGAAGTTGTACACTTTTAACATATACTATTTTATTTGTCAATTATACCTCAATAAAGCTGGAAAAAAATGCTTGAAAAAACACCATAAGTAAAGTTTAAAAAGTGACAAAGTAAAATGAAAGGTATTTGCAACGTATAGGGCTAATCTCCCTGATATATAAAGACCCATGTACAAATATAATTTATCAAAAAAATTTAAAAACTGAGAAGAAAAATACCAAAGGCCTAATAAAAAAATGATAAAAAAGACACAGGAAAGTGAAACGGATCTTAAACATATGAAAATATGCTGAAAAGCACTTATAATACAAATACAAATTATCACTGCTCAAAGATATTTTATACATATCAACTTGACAAAAATGACATGCTTGACAAAACACACTTCTTGACAAAGTATTCTATTTTATACTTATCAGATTGGCAAAAATGAAATGCTTGACAAAACATGCTGTTGGCAGGGCTGTGCAGAAACATATGCTCTCATGTATTGCTAGTGGGCAGTGCAAAATGGCACAGGCCCTTAGGAGGGGAATTTGGCAATAGCTGATGAAATTAAACATGTATTTATTCTTTTACTAAGCAGTACTGAAAATACACCTACACAAAAGTAAAACAAGATATGTATAAATTTATTAGTCATGCATTATTCATAATAGCAGAAAGTTGAAAGCAATGCAAAATCTGTTCATATGTACTGGTTGAATGAACCATCCACATAATGGAGTACTATGCAGCCACAAAGAAAGAATTAGGGCAATCTCTATGAGTGGATATGGAGCAATTTCTGAAATATATTAAGTTTATGGGACAAATATTATCATGAGCCTCCTAATATATATGATACACTAAAAATGGGACATTACTTAAGTAGTAAACCTGCCAAAAATTCTAACTTGAATTTGTCTGATGAAGAAACATCAATCTACAAAACAAGTTGAAAGACAATCTACAAAACAGCTGGCCTATACACTGCAATGTGGCACGGTGACAAACAACAAGAAATGCTGTTTAGAGGTTCCTCAAAAAGCCTAAAAATAGAACCACCATATGATCCAGCAATCTCCCTGCAGCTATGTACCCCAAAGAAAGGAAATCACTGTATTGCAGAGATGTTGCACTCCCATGTTTATTGTAGCACTAATCACAACAGCCAAGATTTTGAAACAACCTAAGTGTTCATCAACAGATGAATGGCTAAAGAAAATGTGGTACAGATACATGATGGAGTACTACTCAGCCATACAGAAGAATGAGACTCCGTCATTTGCAACAACATGGATGCAACTGGAGGTCACTATGTTACTGGAAATAAGCCAGGCACAGAATGACAAACATCACATGTTCTCACTTATTTATGAGAACAGAGAATTAAAACAATTGAGCCCATAGAAATAGAGAGTAGAAGGATGATTACCAGAGGCTTTGAAGGGTAGTAGAGGGGAATGGTTAATGGGTGCAAAAAATAATTAGAAAGGATGAATAAGATCTAGTATTTGATAGCACAACAGGGTGACTACAGTCAATAATAACTTAATTACAGATTTTAAAATAACTAAAAGAGTATAATTGATTGTTTGTAACACAAAGGACAAATGCTTGAGGTAATGAATACCCCATTTACCTGTGATGTGATTATTATACATTGAATGCCTGTATCAAAATATTTCATATACCCCATATACACCTGCTGTGTACCCACAAAAATTACAAATTAAAAACTAAACAAAAAAGAAAGAAAAGCTTTAAAAAGAAAAAAGAAAAGAGACAAGAAATGCTGAGGAGCTGTTCAGATTAAAGGAGACTGGACAAACATGACAACCAAATGCAATGCATGATCCTGAATCAAATTCAGGATTAGGAAAAACAAAATAACTATGAAGGTCAGTACTGGAACAATGATAAGATTTGGGTAAGTGGTGTGGATTAAACAACAGCATTGTAGCAATGTTAATTTCCCGATTTTGATTATTGTGGTGTGATTATTTAAGAGAATGTCCTTGTTCTTAGAAAATACACACTCAAGTGTATTGTAAAGAGGTTTGATATTGTCAACTTATTTTCACTTGAGAGTATTTAGTTCAGAAAAGAATTATATATATATATGCAGAGAGAGAGAGACAGAAAGAAAATAAAACAGATGGGGCAAAATGCGAACAATTGGTGAATCTGGGTAAAGAGTATGGGAAAGATCCTTACACTATTCTTAGACTTTGAAATTATCCCACCTTCTCAGCTTGTGCAACATTTGAGGAGCAAACCAAATGGAAGGTGCACAAATATTATCCTGGGTGCAGGGTGCAAGACAATTAGAAGACAAAAAGGGGCTCAGTCTCGAATAACCAAATTAATCCTGAGAATATATTGTTCACAAAATCATAATGTTTCTAGTTTTTTCCATTAAATATCACAAGTACTTTAAGTGTACAAAACAAATGGATGGTGTTTTAGATGTGGAATAAATACTAAGACCAGGTAAGAAGCCACAGCCTAGCTTGGGTTTACTGGTCTCTGGAGTGGGATAGAGACTGGTTCCTATGCCAGGCTGTGGAGGCAAATCCCCTGTCCGTAGAGAGGTCAGACCCTGAACGAGAAAGAAAGGAGAGAGTACCAGTGAGGCAGCAGGCAGCGGTACTCCTTCTCCTGAATAAAATGGAGTAAGGGCATAGGAGGCCACACAGCCCACTCACTTGGGCCAGCAGCATCAGGCTTTTGGAGCCACCTCATTAACACATCATTAAGAACAGCAGTATATTCTACATAACTGAGTGTTTCCCAGAAAAATGGATTATTTCTGTCCCCTTCAAATTCATGAATGCTGCCCAGAAAGCCCCAGGTTTCCTGTAATATCTATTAAAAATTCCAGATATTCCAGCAACAATGTCCAATCACCACTATTTCCACTAAGAGAAATAAAATAGTAACACTAAATTATACTGGTTCTTTCTTTGATGATGTACTCAGTGGAGAGAAGGTGTAATATTGGATTGAATCTGCAGTATCTCAGGATCATTACTAAAATACCTGATAGACTCTTAAAAAATTGTAATATGTCTCTTTCTCTTAAAACTAAAATGCAGGAAAACCATTTCAATTATTAGAGTTTGGGGTTTTTTTCCTTTTAAAAATATTAAAACTAAGAGAGTTTATTGTAATAAGGAATATGAGATGATGTTGGCTTTGATTCTTGAACTGTTGTTTCTTTAGGGCCATAAAGCTACTTTTATTTCAGAGTATCTTGTATTTCATAGGAAGGAAGGAAACTGATATTTCTTGGATGCCTACTATGTGCCAGGTATTATGCCATTTCATTTAATCCAGGGGTTCAGCTCATTCCAAACTTGGGGAAAAGAGAGAAAGAAAACACTAAAAGATTTTTATTAGAAAGGAATAATCTTGGTGCCATTTTTTTTCCTGTGAATACAAATTCTGGACTTACATATTCAAATATGTTTTCATGCATCTTCCCAGGCATCTAAGTATTCATGCTGCCCTTGGTTATTTTGGTCAATAAGAACTTCTTACTGCAGCTATTTCCCCTTTCTTTCATTTCATCATGGTTGCTTCTTTTTCCAGAATAGAATACTTATAATATTATATCAATGAGGCTGATTGTGTCATATTTTCTCCTTTTCATTTAAAGACAGAATAAAAGCATTGCAGAAAATTTGACAAAATTATTTGGGAAGAAAACACTTAAAATCTCACCGTCTTCCAACAGCAATTATTTTCAGTTGTGTGTACTGCCTTTCAGTCTTTGATCCTTGTCATACATTTTCACATCGTTGCAATAAAAGCATATGTGCAGTTGAGGGCCTTTTACTTACCTTCTAAATATTTTATCATAAAGATATATATATTTTTCAATATTATAACTCTTAAAGGCTGATAGCATTCCATTAAGTGGGTATACCATAATTTCTTTTAGGATGACCCTACTGTTGAGTAGCTAGACTGTTTCCTATTTTTCAACATTGGGCAAACTGTGTCAAAACTATTAGTCAAAACTATTCCTATTAGTACTTTGATGTTTGACATTAGTACTTTTACGGCAGGTGACTCCTCTTGTCAAATTGCTCTTTAAAAGTACTGTATTCAAATGACATCTCACCAGCATTGAATATGTTCCAGAGCTGCCACAATCTCCTCAGCTCTCTTCTAGTACTTAATTATTTCAATCATATTACTCTTTGGTTCATTTAATAGATAAAACATGGTATCAGTTAGTAACCTATGATATCTCCTATTTGATTTTTATTTGCATAGCTTCAATTTCAATCAAGGTTGAACATTTCATCTTATGTATATCTATTAAAGGAGTAAATTTTTGTGTGAATTTTCTCTTTTCCCCATTTACATATTGATTGTTTTTATAACTGCTAAGTCCATTCCACCTTTAAAAGTGCAGGCCCAACATCAATACCAGTGTGTCTTTCTTTAAATATCTAACCCCTACTTCCGTCTCTTTCGGGAGGCACATTGCTTCTTCCCATCTTTAGAACTACATTGAAAGCTGTAGGCTGAAAGAATAAATAAAAGTCCCCTTTTCTCTTCCAAGTTTTAAGCAAAGAACTCTAGTAGACCCTTCTACCGTGAAACACACTTCTGGTCAAACCACTGGAGGAATGACCCTGAGACCCAGAATAATGTCCCTATTAATAGCATCTTGGTATATCTTAGGTGAAAGGGGTCCCAGATTCATAAAACCAACAAACGGTCCCAATATATAAAATTAAAAGCTGAACTTAGCTCCCAGGTTTAAATTCACCTCCTCTTTCTTGCCTTCCATAAATATTTGTTGAACATCTACTATGTGATAGGCACTGCATCAAGTGCTGGGGATAGAGGGACAAATAAGACAGTCCCTGCCAAACAGTCATACTTGCAATTTCTCTTTTAGGATATCCCTTATAATGAAAAACAAAAGACTGAGGTATGTTTTGGGGAAGTGAATGTGTTTCTGAAGAAATTCCTTCATTCCAAGACAAGATTCTGCTTTTTTCCCAGAACTTTGAGGAAGAGTCTGAAACTTAAGGCAAGAGTCTTTGTCAACATGATGCCACGCTCAGTTAGCAGGCTATCCATGTCTGCCCAATCAGGTAGAAGCCAAACAGTGAGAACACTGACCTCCCCAGAAAGGATGTGGAAGAGCATCCAAAGTGAGAGAACAGTATTGGAGACATATAGCAAAAAATATTACATATAAATAACATCAATTTTAGCAATCCCTTACATATGGGAGGAGCCCTATCCTGAGGTTCTAATTTAAGAAGCCTGACTTACAGGCCCATTACATTGACCCAAACTATGGTTAGTGGAGTTAAAGGTGTTATAAAGCCCTATCTTTCAAGTCAATATACAACTGGAAGGTGAACTGTGAAGCCATCATGTGAGCCATCCTGAGAACTGTGTACTATCTTGTGAGAAGAAATTCTAGATCTGTAGGGAGCTGGGGACTGGCCTGATGACAATTCAGTAAAGATTCTCACATGAGGTCACAGGGGCCTCTAATTAAGAATGGATTAGAGAACCAGAACCATGTAGAGTTGCTGAGATTTAAAATATTAGGAGGGATAGTCAAAGAAAGATACTGGTATTGATGTTGGGCCTGCACTTTTAAAGGCTGAATGGCTTTAGCAGTCATAAAATCAATAGTGATTGGTGATACGTTTACTTTTGCCTCATATCCCTTCAAAATCAGAACCTAATGAAGTTATAGAATTAATATTCCCATCACTTTTCTTTGTAAGCAACATCACATTATTCAGACACATCACTTAGAAATTGTAATTCAATGAGTAAAGTTTCAGGAGTGAATTTGGTGTCAATTCACATCAACTTTCTACTGTGAGAACTTTCTATTTTACAGTGTCTCCCAACTGGAAAAGTCTTCTTGTCTTTCTACCTCAGTGCTTCCCATTTTAAAATTAATCTTTTGCTCTCTGTCTGTACTTTGTAATTTCTCTTGTCCTATATTCTATTTACCATTTTAAAGCTGTGTGGTTTGATGGCGTCTATTTGAAAGGTGTTAAAAAAAAAGTTTTATGGCTAAAGCAGCACATTCTTCATAACAAAGCAACCCATGCTGGCTACCCAACAAATTGTAGAACATTCCCAGTGCTTTGTTCAGGACTCCTAGGAATGTGATCCTAAGGATTTGGCAGGGCCCTTACCCTAAGAGGAGACAGAGCCCTGAGAAAGAAGAGGCACACAAAACTTCATGGGTATGGGATATGCACCTGTAGATGTATAAAGATGCTGCAGTTTATTCAGGAGGATTCCAAGGTACTAAATAGACGGGGTGCACTAGCACAGTGCCTCTCAAATTTTAATGTGCACAAGAATCACCTGGGGATCTTGTCAAATGTAGATTTTGATTCAGCAGGTATAAGGTGATTCTACATTTCCAACAAGCTCCCAGGTGATGCTGATAGAACCATACTTTCAGTAGCAAAGTCTTTGTAAATACAATGGCTAATGAAGGCTATTTTAAATGATGTATTTGTTTGCATACTCTTTGTTCCAAGAAAAAAAAACTTGTTGCCATGTATAAAGTTATGGAAAAGAAAATAAGATAAAAAATTAAATAAAGGAAGAAACTGAGGTTAAGCGACAAAAATAGGAAAGGAAAACAGCATAAGGCTGGGAAACTCAGTTGACATGTAAATTATTGTGCCCTGACCAATTGTGGTGGGAGGAAAAGTGTTTCTCTCTATGCTTTCAAAAATTTATTTATTTTAAATTTGCAGAAAAAAATTGTATTTATCATATACAATATGATGTTTTGAAGTATATATGCATTCTGGAAGGATTAAATCTAGCTAATTAGCATGTACATTACCTCACTTTACATCCACTCTCTTGGCATTCTTCAAGAATATTGTTAACTATAGTCACCATGTTGCACAATAGATCTCTTAAACTTATTCTATCTAACTGAAACTTTGTATCTATTGACCAACATCTCTCCACCCCTTCCCCAAACACCCTAGCCCCTGGTAACCAACATTCTATTCACTACTTCTATAAGATCAACTTTTTTAGCTTTTACATATAAGTGAGATCATGCAGTATTTGTCCTTTTGTGCCTTGCTTATTTCACTTAATATGACATCCTCTAGGTTCATCCATATTGCATAAATGACAAGAATTCCTTCTTTTTATGGCTGAATAGTATTCCATTTTGTTTATATACCACATTTTCCTTATTCATTCATTTGTTGATGGACACAGATTGATTCCACATCTTGGCTATTGTGAATAATGTTGCAATAAACATAGGAGTGCAGTTATCTCTTCAACTCACAGATTTTTCTTACTTTGGCTATATACCCAGTAGTGGGATTGCTGGATCTTATGATGTTTTATTTTTAATTTTCTGAGGAATCTCTGTAATGTTTTCCATAATGGCTGTATTAACTTATATTCCCACCAGCAGTGTGAGAGGGTTCCGTTTTCTCCACATTCTCACCAACACTTGTTATCTTTTGTCTTTTTGATAATAGCTATCCTAATGGGCATGAGATGACATCTCATTGTAGTTTTAATTTGCATTTCCCTGATGATTACTAATGTTGAGCATGTTTTTCCATATACCTGTTGATCATTTGTATGTCTTTTAAGAAATGCCTATGGAGGTTCTTTGCTCATTTTTTAGTCAGGTTATTTGTTTTCCTCCTATTGAGTTGTTTGAGTTCCTTATATATTTTGGATATTAACTCATTATCAGGGGAATAGTTGGCAAATATTTTCTCCCATTTTATAGGTTGTCTCTTCATTCTGTTATTTCCTTTGCTATGTAGAAGTTTTTTAGATTAATACAGTCCCATTTGCCTATTTTCACTTTTTTTTTTTTTTGCCTGTGCTTTTGAAGTCTTAGCCATAAAATCTTTGCCTAAACACATGTCCTGAAGCATTTCTCCTATGTTTTCTTATAGTAGTTTTATAATTTGGAGGCTTACATTTAGATCTTTAATCCATTTTGAGTTTATTTTTGTATATGGTGAGATATAGGGACCTAGTTTCATTATTCTACAAATAGATACACAGTTTTCTCAGCACCATTTATTAAAGAGGATGCCTTTTCCCCAGTGTATGTTCTTGATGCCTTTATTGAAAATTAGTTGGCTGTAAATACATGGATTTATTTTGGGGTACTCTATTCTGTTCCATTGGTCTGTGTATCTGTTTTTATACCAATAGCATGATGTTTTGGTTACTATAGCTGTGTAGTATATTTTGGAGTTTAAAAATTTTTTTTATAGAGACAGGAGTCTCAGTTTTCCCGGGGCTGGTCTTAAACACCTGGGCTCAAGCAATCCTCCCACCTCCACCTCCCAAAGTGCTGGATTACAGGCATGAGCCACCACAATCAGCCTTTATAGTACCTTTTGAAGTCAGATAATGTGATGTTTCCAGCTTTTTTCATTTTGCTCAGGATTGCTTTGGCTATTTTTTGGAGTCTTTTGTAGATTAGTTTTCCTGTTTCTGTGAAAAATGACATTGTTATTTTGATACAGATTTACTGAATCTGTAGATTGCTTTGCACAGTATGGTCATTAACAATATTAATTCTTCTGATCCATGAGCATGAGATGTCTTTCCATTTGCTTATATTCTCTTCAATTTCTTTCATTCGTGTTTTTTTTTTTAATATAGACAAGGTCTCACTCTGTCACCCAAGCTGGAGTGCACTGGCATGATGACGACTCACTGTGGCCTCAACCTGCTGGACTCAAGCAATCATCCTGCCTCCCAAGTAGCTGGGGCTACAGGCATGTGCCACCACACCAAGCTAAATTTTTAATTTTTTTGTAGAGACTGGGTTTTTCTATGTTGCCCAGGCTGATCTCAAACTCCTGGCCTCAAGCAATCCTCCTGCTTTGGCCTCCCAAAGTGCCAGGATTACAGACGTGAGCCGCCATCCCCAGCCTTATGAGTGTTTTATAGTTTTCACTGTGGAGATTTTTCACCTCCTTGGTTAGATTTACTCCTAGGTACTTTATTTTGTTTGTAGCTATTTTAAATGAGATTGCTTTCTTGTTATTTATTTCTAGTTTTATTTCATTGTGGTCTGAGAAGATAAGAAGATATTTGATATGATTTTGATTTTTAAAAATTTGTTGAGATTTATTTTGTGTATCAACATATGGTCTATCCTGGAGAATGTTCCATATGCTGAGGAGAAGAATGTGTATTCTGTAGCTATGAAATATTCTGTAAACGTCTGTTAGGTCCATTTGGTCTTTTTCTCTTTTTATACTTTTTGACTTGAAGTCTATTTTATCTGATACAAATATAGCTACTCCTTCATGCTTTTGTTTTTTGTTAGTGTGGAATATTTTTTTTCCATGCCTGCACTTTCAGTTTACGTATGTCTTTAAGGTGAATTGATTTTCTTAAGGCAGCATACAGTTGGGTCTTGTATTTTTTTATTCATTCAACCAGTCTACATCTTGTAACTGGGGAATTTATGCAAAAGTAATTGCTGTTTTTGTCATTAAAAGTAATGGCAAAAACTGAAATTACTTTTGCACCAACCTAATAGTTACATTCAAGGTTGTTATTGTTAGGTGAGAACTTGCTTCCATCATTTTTTATTGTTTTCTGATTATTTTGTATATCATTTTTTCCTTTCTTCATCTTTTATTGTTTACCTTTATGATTTGGTGGGATTTTTTAGTAATACTCTTTGACTCTTTTCCCTTTATCGTTTGCGTATCTGCTCTAACCAGTAAGTTTTACACTCTCCTCTGGTTTTATGATTGTTTATATTATCCTTTTGCATCCAGATGTAAGGCTCCCTTAAGCATGTCTTTTGGGGCCAGTGTAGTGGTGATGAATTCCCTAAGTTTTTCCTTCTCTGTGAAAGACTTTATTTCTTTTTCTGTTTGAAGTCTTTGACTTTTGACAATTTAACTGTAATGTACCTTGGTGAAGACCTTTTTGGTTTGAATCTATTTGGGGATCTTTGAGCTTCCTGTATCAAGATGTCTATATCTCTTATAAGACTTGGGAAGTTTTCAGCTATTGTTTTGTTAAATATTCTACTCCCTTGCCCATCTCTTCTCCTTCTGGAACTCCCAACATTCAAATATGTGGTTGCTTTATGGTATCCCATGTGTCTTGTAGGGTTTATTTATTCTTTTTTATTCCTTTTTCCTGTTTTTCTTTATCTGACTGAGATATTTTACAAGACCTTTCTTGAAGTTCAGAAATTCTTTCTTCTGATTGACTTAGTTTATGGATTGGAGCTCTTGATTGTTTTCTTATATTTCACTGAGATATTTTTAATATCTTTTTTTATTGTTTTTCAGGCATTTCATAGATTTCCCTTTCTTTGCGATCCATTACTGGACAATTACTGTGTTTCTCTGAGCGTGTCATATTTACTTGCTTTTTCCATGTTTCTTGTAACCTTGTGTTGATATCTGCACAACTAGTGTAACAGTCACTTCTTTCCATTTTATGGATTGCCTTTTATAGGGAGATATGGTTTAAATCTGTGTCCCTACCAAATCTCATGTTGAATTGTAATCCCCAATGTTGGAGGTGGGGCCTGGTGGGAAGTGATTGGATCATGAGGGTGGAATTCTTATGAATTATTTAGTACCATCCTCTTGGTACTGTTCTCACAATACCGAGTGAGTTCTCGTGAGTCCTGGTCATTTAAAGTGTGTGGCACCTCCCCTCCCCTCTCTCTCTCTTGCTCCTGCTTTTGCCATATGACGTGCAATCTCCCCTCTTTGCCTTTTGCCATGATTGGAAGCTTCCTGAGGCTTCCCCAGAAACAGAAGGTGCTATGCTTTCTGTAAAGCCTGCAAAACTGTGAGCCGATTAAACTTTTCTTTAGAAATTACCCAGTCCCAGGTATTTCTTTATAGAGATGCAAGAATAAACTGACACATAGAGAAATACATTTTCCTACAGATGTATTGAGAGTGTGGGTTAGGTAAAGGACTCGTCTTTGATTTTGGGTGGATACAGTAGTCTAGTTTCCATATGATTTCTTCAGCTGTAAATAGCATCAGTGGTATCTGTGAGTTCCTCAGTGGCTTAGGCTGCAGTCGTTAGTGGAGGCTGTGGCAAGTCTTTGTTGAGGACAGGGCCACCAGGCAAGCCAGTCCTCAGGCACTGGTGGTGCCAGTGGTGGGCCAGACATGCAGATCCTTAGGCCCCTAGGTAGCATATGAAGGCATTGGCAATAGCAGGCCTGGATGGGCTAGTCCTTGAGCCTCCAGGTGGCATGCTTAGGTGGTGGTGGTGTCAGTGATGGGCTGGACAGTTGTGTTCTAGCTCTCCTGGGCAGCACACATGACATTGGCAGTGGCTATACCAGCAACAGGCTAACTCTTGAGCTTCTAGGTGGTGCAAGTGGGCACCAGCAATGGCAGTGCCATGTTTGGTGGATTGGTCTTTGGGTCCCCAGGAGGCACATATGGGTGCCAGTGATGTGCTGGGTTGGCCCATCCTTATGCCCCTGGATGATGCACAAGTGCACAATTGTGTGGCAGGCAGGGAAGTCTATCCCCAGGTCTCCAGACAGTGCACATGGGTGATGGCAGCAGGTGGGACAGTCCCATCCTCAGGACCCTGGAAAACATGCATGGGTGCTGGAAGTGGTGGGTGGGATGGGTACAATCCCCATCTGGGCAACACACGTGGGTGCCAGCAGTGGTGGTAGTAGATGGAGTAGGCCAGCCTTCAGTCCTCTAGATTATGTGTGAAGGCACTGGTGGTGGCAGCAGGCAGAGTTAGCCTATCCTTAGGCCCACTGATGGTGCATGCCGGCACCAGCTGAAGTTGGTGGGGCAGATGTATCACCAGGTCCCCAGACAGCATGTTTGGGCACTGGAGGCAGTGGCAGTGTGGGGGACAGGCCAGTCTTCATGTCCCTGGGTGGGAGACTTGTATAGGGAGCTGCCCTATACAAGTCTGGCACATGTGGGCACCAGCAGTAGCATGCAGGGCAGGCTTGTCCTCAGGCCCCAGGATGGTATATAAGCAGGCCAGTCCCCTGACCTCTGAAGGTGCATGTAGGTGCATGGCAGCCCTGTCACTGGATGTGGCAGGGCTGCTGTCAGTGGCAGAAGCTCTGAGTAGGTGGCTCTCAGGCTCTGGGTAGCACAGGCTTTGGCTCCTTTTGTCTTGGGGGAGGGCTCTTTGGTGCACTGAACCTCTTGTTCCCTGGAGTGTAGGACACTGTGTGTACTAGAGTGCTGGGGAATTGGCCACACTGCTGGATCCAGCTGGCATCATGATGCTGCAGGCCCCTGGGTGGATGTGGGGGATGTCAACAGGGCTACAGGGATGTAGAGATGCAGGGGCACTGGACTCCGGGGAAGGTTGTAGTTTTGTCGGGGCTGAGCTCTCAAAATGGAGCCTTGCTGCAGCTGCTTGGGTCTCAGGGGGATGGAGGGTGGAACACAGAGAAAACTCCTTCTCTGGAACATTGCTGTCATGTGAACTCTAGGCAGCTCCCTATACAAGTCTTAGTGCCCAGAAGGCTGAGGAGCTCTCTCGTGGCTAGGATTGCAGGAGTCTGTGGTGGAAATGTGGACCACAGGGGGTCTCTCACTTATCTTTTCGCCATGCTGGGGAGTTCCTCCTGGCTCCAATCTGATCCCGGTCAGGCTGGCTACTTCACTTCACTCTGTTTTGTGCCTCAGAGGTCCTCTATCATTTCCTTGCTGAATTCCAGCATTCTCTCTTAGAAACTCAATTAGATGTGTGATCCTCTACTTGCTGTTTTGGCCTTTCTTTGAGGAGGAGATGAGTGTGGGGTGCCTCTAGTCAGCCATCTTGAAGCCTCCTCAATCCTTTGTAGTTCTGTGGTATCAACTATAATGTCTCCTTTTTAATACCTAACTTTATGGGAGTCTTCATTTTTCCTTACTCTAGCTAAAGGACTGTCAATTTTGTTTATCTTTTTTTTTTTTTTTTTTTTTTTAGATGGAGTTTCACTTTTGTTGCCCAGGCTAGAGTGCAATGGTGCGATCTCAGCTCACTGCAATCTCCGCCTCCTAGTTTCAAGCGATTCTCCTTCCTCAGCCTCCTGAGTAGCTGGGATTACAGGCCACCATGCCTGGCTAATTTTGTATTTTTAGTAGAAACAAGGGGTTTCACCATGTTGGCCAGGCTGGTCTCAAACTCCTGACCTCAGGTGATCCGCCCGCCTCAGCCTCCCAAAGTGCTGGGATTACAGTTGTGAGCCACCGTGCCCGGCCTTGTTTACCTTTTTAAAAACACCTCTTAGTTTTGTTGATTTTTCTACTGTTTTTCTCCTCTCTATTTCATTTATTTCTGCTCTGATCTTCATTATTTCCTTTCTTCTACTAACTTTAGTCTTAATTTGTTTTTGTTGTTCTAGTTCCTTTAGGTGCAACATTAGATTGTTTACTTGAGATCTTTCTTCTTTTTTGACGTAGGCATTTATTGCCATAAACTTTCCTCTTCGTACTGCTTTTGGTGTATCCCATAAGTTTTTGTATGTTGTGTTTTTATTTTCATTTGTCTTAAAATTTTTAATTTCTTCATTGACCCATTGATTGTTCTAGAGCATTTTGTGTAATTTCTGTGAATTTGTTGAATTTTTTGGCATTCCTCTTGCTATTGACTTCTACTTTTATATCACTGTGTTCAGAAAAGATACTTGATATTATTTAAATCTTCTCGAATTTGTTAAGATTTGTTTTGTGGCCTACCATATGATCTATGCTGGAGAACGTTCCATGTGTTGAGAAGAATGTGTATTCTGTTGCTGTTGGATGGAATGTTTTGTATATGTCTGTTAGGTCAAAAATGCATCTTATAATTAACTGGTTATTTTAAGCTAGTAACAACTTAACCTCTGATTACAAAAACTCCTGTCTTTATATTCCACTTCCCCCTCCACATTTTGAAGTTTTTATATCACCATTTACATCTTTTTATATTGCATATCCCTTAACAAATTATGGTAGCTATTATTATTTTAAATACTTTTGCCTTTTAAACTTCATACTAAAGATATGTTATTTACACACCACTCTTATAGTATTAGAGTAATCTGAATTTGTCTGTATACTTTTACCAATAAGTTGTATACTTTCAGATGTTTTTGTGTTGCTCATTAATGTCATTTTGTTTCAGCTTGAACTCCCTTTAGCATCTCTTCTAAGACAGGTATGGTGTTGATAAACTTCTTCAGCTTTTGTTTGTCTAGGACAAAGTCTATACTTCTTTTTCATTTCTGAAGGACAAATTTTCTGGATACAATATTCTTGGTTGATATTTTCTTTCCTTCAGCACTTTGAATATATAATCCCACTATCTCCTGGCCTGTAAGGTTTAAGCTGAGAAGTCTACTGCTAGCCATATTGAACTCCCTTATATATCAAATGCTTCTCTTCTCTTGCTGCTTTCAAGATCCTCTCTGTCTTTGATTTTTTGCGATATGATTATGTCTTGATGTAGTCTTATTAGGATTGAATATGGTTGAAGATCTCTGACCTTCTTGAACCTAGATATTTGCATCTTTTTCTAGGTTTGCAAAACTTTCTTCTACTATTTCTTTAAATAAGCTTCCTACCCCTTTATCTTTCTTGTATCCTTCTTAAATTTTTATCATTCAAAACTTGCTCTTCTGATGCTCTTTCATAAATCCTGTAAACTTTCTTAATTCCTTTTCAGTTGTTTTGATCTCCTCTGACTGTATATTTTCAAATAACTTGTAATGAGTTCATGAAGTTTTTCTTCTGTTTGATCAGTTCTACTGTTGATGCTCTCTGTTGAATTTTTCATTTTTTATCATAGTTTTCAGCTCCAGAATTTGTTTTATTATTATTATTTCAATACCTATTAAATTTTCCTTTCTCGTCACTTATTTTTTTTCTCATTTTGTTGGATTGCTTCTCTACATTTTCTTGAAGTTCACTGAACATCTTTCAAAGAATTAGTTTCATTTCTTCATCAGGAAGTTCATATATCTCCATTTCTTTAGGGTCAGTCACTAACACTTTACTTTGTCCCTTTAGTGATAATATCCTGTTTCCTGATTGTTCTTGATCACGTGGTCATGTGTTGATATCTGTGTATTTTAAGAAGTAGGTAATTATTTCAGTCTACAAGGACTGGCTTTGCTGGGAAAGCCCTTCAATACTTATCCCATCTAGAGATTATGGACAGGCTATCTGGCATGATCCTAAAGTCCAGATCATTGCAGGGGGAACAGCCCTGTGGCACACCAGAAGTGGCAGCTGTGGCCATTGTAGCACTGGAATGCACCAGAAGTCTGGGGTTGCTGCAGCAGTTCACTATGGCAGGTCTGAAGCCCAGGACAGCTGTGTCTGGCATGGCACTGAGGCATACTCAAAGCCCAAGGGCACTGTAGCTAGTGCAGTGCTGGAGCACACCTGGAGCCCAGAGCCACTGAGACCTGCCTCCCACTGAAGGCTCTTCAGAGCTCAAGGCCACTGAAGTTCGCCCAGCAGTCGTGTAGGCCAGAGACAGACTTCTGCCACACAAGCCTGAAGCCTGAAGCCTGGGGCTGTGAGGTATCAGGGCAGGTCTGAAAATAGTTTATGGGTAATGGCCTGGAGTAATGGGGCTGTGAGTGTCTGCCTAGTGCTGGGTTTTACAGTGGCTAGACCAGTGTTGGGGTCCAAGGCAAAGTCCTATGCTCACTCCCCTCTCTTTCTCCCAAGTGGAAAATAGCTCAGTGCTGTGCTTTCTGGGCTTGGGAGAGGGATAATGAGGGTAATGAAAAACTGTCCTTCCTACTCTCTAAAAAGTGTTTTTTCTGTTATTATGCTACAACCAGGTACTGGGATCTCTCACCTGGTTTCTGGAGCCCTTGTGAAGCTCTTTTCATGCATGGATAGTTATTTAAATTGATGTTTCCTTGCGGGGATGATTGCTGGAAAGACCTATTCTGCCATCTTGCTCCACTCTTCCTTCTTCTCTCTGTGCTTTTCAATGACCAGAACTAAATGAAAAACTTGATTTGTTACAACTCTCACAGTGTCCTTCAGATGAAACCCACTCAGTTCTCAGCAGAAGCAAGTGGCACTGAGCCCCAGGTGAAACAGTGAGCAACATCCTTCACCATGCTCTGAGAAGAAATAGAGTAGTAAATTCTTAGCTGTTTTTCTTTTAAATAAGGTATGCATCCATGTAGGGTGATGGCATAATGCCAAAGTTTATATTGATTGCTCTCTGAAGCCTTGGCTTGTTTCAAGGATAAGATTTAGTGTTGCTAGGATGGATGGACTACATATCCTTCAGTATGGATTGTTTATATTAATATATGGAAAAATCGGATATGTGTGTAGCTCAGGAAAAATTTGTCTAACAGGATAGGTGAGAGGATATGGAATAAGATAGATCCTACTGGCACAGAGTTTTCGTTAATGCCTCAAAGCTGAGGACAAGACCTCCACAAGGAACAGCTTCTCAAGATTTGCTAAGACATAGACTAAGTGGTCTTTCAGTTAGCCATCCTATTACAATCTTCAGAATACACCCAAAAAACTGGAAAGTCTTTAGTGTGATCATTGAAGGGAAGTTACAGAAAAGAAGAGAAATCTAGCATTTCCCCCTCCTATGGGAAAAAATAGGGGTTTCCTCCTGACCGTTTAAATTTGGAATCTCAAGAGAAGCACTTGGTGAGGTACTGCTTTCTACAAGAGGAGCCACAGACTCTCAAAGACATGCCTAATGCTGTTTCCAGAGTGGTTTAAGCAATGGTCTGCTAATAAGTGTTTAACAAGTTGCTTTCCAGAAGTTTCTGTGGGGGAATAACTTGTAGCATGTTTTAATTTCTGTGCTGTAATTATTCCCATTATGTCCAATTTCGAGCTACAAGCCTGAAGTCACTGATTTAAAATTGGGAAGATATGTGTACAATTAGCTCTCAGCTCTAGAACACCACTAATTTTAGGTAAACCCCATGTTGTTACAGTAATGCACGCCCCCACCCCCCCACCCCCCAGTGAATCATACTTCCCTGAATCTACGCCCTTTTCTAGACTCCTCTCACACTGACTCTGGGCTTAATTATATGACTTGCTTTCAGACATGAGAAATCAGAAGCAAGACACAAGTAGAAGCTTAGAAAGGGTTTGTGCTTTAAAACTTCCCATGTTGAAATGTTACATCATGTGAAGAAACCTAGGATAGTCTGCTGGAAGATGACAGATCACTTGGAGGTATGAGGCCCAGCCAACATCCAACACGAACTGCCAGACATGTGAGTGAGGTTTTGTGAGACCATCCAGCCCTAGTCAAGCCACCAGATGATGATAGCTATGTAGTCATAGGTAAGAGCAGCAAAAATCTATGCTTCTGGGCCCATCCCAAATTGCTAACCCACAGAATTTTGAGCAAATAAATAGTGGTTGTTTTAACCTAGTAAGTTTTAGAGTGTTTAAACCTACAAAATCTGTACACAGCAGTAGATAACTGATGGCTCACATGTGCCCCAGAAGTTTGGGATGCATGTGAAGATTAATATTAGTAAAGTAGCTCGTGATGGCATACCATGGAAGGAAGGATCAGTATTGGGTCAAACCACACTGCCACCATTTGGGAAGCAAGGTTAAGTCTTTGCCATGGAAAATATTCTTGAAATAACCCCACCCAAAAAGGCTATCTGCTGTGGCAAAGAGACCCCATAGGAAAAGAGGCTGTGAGCAGTCCCCTGGAAGCAAGAGATGAGGGCATATTATAAAAGAGGTCTGCCAGAAGGTTTATTGCCAACATCGGAATAAAGGTATAGTGTGATAGTTTTCACCAATGCATCTCATGACAGACTTAGGGTTCAAATGCCTAACGAGAGAGGGTATTCAACAGTCAAGAGAAACATGAACAATATCAACTCTAAGCTCTCTTTTATGCATTCCTTCCTTAAAGGAGCCACTAGTGGGCATAGAATAAAGCTGCTTGCTTTATTTTGTGTTGTACCAAATCCAGCCAATTCCATAAATTGATTACATTTGCATTTAAAGAATTGTGAGATAATATTGTATGCATAGTGAGTGGCTTATGAACATTCAACAAAAATTAAATACTACCGTATCCATTCATTTATTCATTCATTGAATAAATATGGATGGAAGGTTACTTTCTGCAAGGCAAATTGTAGGATTTAAGAATTCAGTGATGCATAATATAAAGCTCTGCTTTCATAGATCTTTCATTCTAGTGTCAGGAGCAGCTAAGTTAAGATAATAAAGCGGAGTGATTGATTGTGGGAGGACTATTTTAGACAGAGTGGCCAGGCAAGGTTTCTTTTTAGAGATGACATTTATAGAGACCTATATTGTGAGATGTTTATAATTACATTTATATGGCAAATTTCAGGTGACACAAGTTTTCACATATATTCTTACTTGACCCTTGCAACAGCCCCTTGAGGTAGGCAGGAGTGCAGGCCTCAGAGTTGCTTCATTTACAAATGAAGAAAATGAAGGTCTGAGTGCAACTTGCCTGGTGGAAAATGGTGAAGCTAGGATTGGCATGCAAGCTTTCCTAGTCCACTGCTGTTTAAAGCCCGTGAAAATGGAGAAGGTCCCCTTGGAACTTCTGTAAACTGAAGTAATGATCGTTAGAAGTTGACAATAGGACCCAGGACCTAGTCCCCTAGGCCCAGACTTTAACCTGGCATTAATCTGTGATTTAGGCACCAACACATATAATCTGCCTTGGTCACTCGAGGGAAGGCTAAGACCATGCAATTATAACCAGGGGAAACACCAACTTGCCAATTAAGTGGTAGGGGAATAGGCCTGTATAATCCCTTTGAAAAATAAAGTTCCATGCTGGGACAACATTGTTTCATCTTTAGAATTTTAGATAAATCTGATTTTAACTCATTATAACAGTATGGACTCTAATTGGCCAGGAACATTACAAAAACCTTTTGTCTAAGTGAAAGCCTCCTGATGATAATGAAAGGGGTATAGAAAATCCCTCTTCTGAAATTATCCCTCAATATAACAGATCTCTGGCACTGAATGGTGCCCAGTCAATGCATGGGCAGGTTCCAACAGCTCCAATAATGAACTTCACTTTGATGCTCTTCATTTCACACAGTTATTTGAGCACCTGGTAAAAGCAAACTTTTTATTTAGATTTTCTAAAATTGCTGATTCTATGAGGCTCTGCTATATGAATACTTCATTGTCTTAATCCAAATGCAATTACCAGGAACTGATATCTCAGGTTCATTCTTTTGACTATGCTTAGGTTTTAAAGAAAAGGGATAAATGCTAAGAAAACTAATAATTAGTCATTTAAACACACGTACACACACACACACACACACACAAACATACAAATACACTCCAACAAAGTTTCAGTAGCATGCTGGAGCAAGTTCACCCCAACTCACCAGAGCTGATTATTGAAGTTTTAGGAATGTTATATGCTAGTTGAAGTTCATGTCAGTAACTCAAAATTGGCCATGGTGCAATATTTACACTACAGAAATAGGCAAACACTACAAATCAGGGCTTATTCCTCTAGGAAAGATGGTTGTATAACATTTACCAGCACACCACTGGTTATAGTCCTAGGTTAGTGCTTGACTCTGTCAAATCCTTTGTTTCTATATATTTTTTATTTCTATCATTTTGAGCAATAAAAGCCAACATATGGAATAATTTCAGAAAGGCACTATAACACACACTTAAAATTAGGGAAAGATTATTTGATTTTCTATACTTTCTAAAGCAAGACAATTCATGAAATTTTTTTACATTTTTATTTTGAAGTAATTGTTGATTTAAAGGAAGTTGCAAAGACAGCACAGAAAGATCCCATGAACCCTTCAACTAGTTTCTCCCCATGATTATCTGACATAATTTTAGTACAACATCAAAACCAGGAATAAAACACTAGTACAATGTGTGCATATAAATTTGTGTCATTTTCTGGATTATATAGTAAGTTTATGTCTCATTAAGAAACTTCCAAACTATTTTCCAGAATAGCTGTACCATTTTACATTATCTCCAGCAGTTTAAGAGATCCAGCTTCTCTACCTCTTTTTCAGCATTTGAACTTTTCACTGTTTTTTAATTTTAGCTCTTCTATTAGATGTGCACTGATATCTCATTGTGTTCCTAATTACATTTCCAGTGATGTTGAACATCTTTTCATGTGTTTATTTGCTATCCATATATCCAGTTTGGTAAAGTGTCTCTTCACATCTTTCACCCATTTTCCAATTAGACTGTTTTTTTTTGTTAGTGTTAAATTTAAAGGGTTCTTTATATATTCTAGATAACAAACCATTGTCAAATACATATGGTAACTATTTTCTTCCAATCTGTAGCTTGTTGTTGCATCCTCTTAATGAAGTCTGTCATAGAGCAAAGGTTTTTAATCTTGGATGAGATTTACAAATTTGATTTGTCTTCATCACGCTATTGGTGTCTAGTCTAAGAACTCTTTGCCTAGACCTACACCCTGAAGATTCTCTCCTTTCTTATTATCTAAAAAGTTTATAGTTTTGCATTTTATATGTACATCTATAATCAATGTGGAGTTAGTTTTTGTATAAGGTTCATTTTTTTTGCCAATGGATATACAATTGCTCCAGCATCATTTGTTAAAAAGTTTATCCTTTCTCCATTAATTTGCTTTTGCAACTCGCCTTACTTGTGTGGGACTATTTCTGAGTTTTCTATTCCTTTGTATTGATCTATGTGTCAGTCTCTCTGCCAATACTACAAAGTCTTCATTACTGTAGCTATATAGAAAGCTTTAGTATCAAGTAGAGTGATTCTTTTCACTTTATTCTTCTTTTCCAAAATTGTTTCAGCTATTCTAGTTATTTTGCCTTTTGATAAAAATTTTAGAATAATCTTGTTTATGTCCACAAAATCTTGCTGGGATGTTAATAGGAGTTACATTAAACTGTATATCAATTTGAAGAGAGTCATAGAGCAAACCTTTGCTCTAAACAACTTTTACTATGCTGAGTCTTCCAAGTCATGAATATGGTATATCTCTTCATTTAGTTAAACCTTTGATTTATTTTGTCAGCATTTTGTAGTTTTCAGAATACAAGTCTGTATATGTTTTGTTAGATTTACATGTAAGTACCTCAAGGTCTTTTTTGAATTACTGCAGATGGTATTTTCTAAAAATTTTTATTGTTAATTCTTGTGGGTACATGGTAGGTGTATATATTTATGGGTCACGTGTTATTTTTATATGAGCATGCAATGCATAATGATCACATCAGGGTAAATAGGATATCCATCACCTAAAGCATTCATCCTTTGAGTTTCAAACAACCCAATTATAACATTTTAGTTATTTCTAAATGAACAACTAAATTATTTTTACTATAGTTACCTATTAGGTTAGCAAACACTGTCTTATTTATTATTTCTATTTTTTGTTGTTGTTCCCATGAACCATCCTCCCTTTTCCCATCATCCTCCCCAACTACCCTTCCCAGCCTCTGGTAACCATCCTTCTACTTCCTATTGCAATGAATTTAATTGTTTTAATTTTTAGCTCCTACAGATGAGTGAGAACATGTGATGTTTGTCTTTCTGTGCCTGGCTCATTTTACTTAACATAGTGACCTCCAGTTCCACCCATGTTGTTGCAAATGACAGGATCTTATTCTTTTTTATGGCTGAATAGAACTCCATTGTGTATCTGTACTACATTTTCTTTATTCATTTGTCTGTTGATGAATACTTACATTGCTTCCAAATCTTGGCTATTGTGAATAGTGCTGCAATAAACATGACAGTGCAGATATCTTTTCAATATAGTGATTTCCTTTCTTTTAGGTATACACTTAGGAGTGCAATCGCTGGATTTTATGGTAGCTCTATTTTTAGTTTTTTGAGGAACTTACAAATTGTTTTCCATCGTGGTGGTACAGCTAATATACACCCTTACCAAGAGTGAATGAGGGTTCCCTTTTCTCTGCATCCTTGCCAGCATTTGTTATTGCCTGTTTTGGGGATATAAGCCATTTTCCCAGGGGGTGAGATGATATCTCATTGTAGTTTTGATTTGCATTTCTCTGATGCTCAATGAGGTTGAACATGTTTTTATATAACTGTTTGCCATTTGTATGTCTTCTTTTGAGAAATGTCTATTCAAATCTTTTGCCCATTTTAAAATCAGATTATTAGATTTTTTTCTGTAGAGTTGTTTGAGCTCCTAATATATTCTAATTATTAATCCTTTTCAGATGGGTAGTTTGCAAATATTTTCTCCCAGCCTGTGGGTTCTCTCTTCACTTTGATGATTGTGTCCTTTGCTGTGCAGAAGCTTTTTAACTTGATGTGATCCCATTTGTTCACTTTTGTTTAGGTTGCCTGTGCTTGTGGGGTGTTGCTCAAGAAGACATTGCCCAATCCAATGTTCTGGAGATTTTACCCAATGTTTTCTTGTAGAAGTTTCATAGTTTGAGGTCTTAGATTTAAGTCTTCAATCTATTTTGATTCAATTTTTGTATATGCTGAGAGGTAGGATTATAGTTTCGTTCTTCTACATATGGATATCCAGTTTTCCCAGCACCATTTATTGAAGAGACCGTCCTTTCTCAAATGTATGTTCTTGGAAACTTGTCGAAAATGAGTTCACTGTAGATGTATGGATGTATTTCTGGGTTCTCTATTCTGTTCCATTAATTATTTGTTCATTTTCATGCCAGTACCATGCCATTTTGATTACAATAGCTCTGTAGTATAACTCAAAGTCAAGTAATACAATCCCTCCAGTTTTCTTCTTTCTGCTTAGTGTAGCTTTGGCTATTCTGGGTCATTTGTGTTTCCATATACATTTGAAAATAATTTTTTCTATTTTTGAGGAGAACATAATTGGTATTTTGATAGAAATTGCATTAAATCTGTATATTTCTTTGGGTAGTATGAACATTTGAACAGTGCTGATTCTTCTATGAACATGGAATCTATTTGTGTGTGTGTGTGTGTGTGTGTGTGTATGTATGTCCTCTTCAATTTCTTGCATCAGTGTTTTAGAATTTTCACTGTAGAGATCTTTTGCTTTTTTGGTTAATTCCTAGGTATTTTATTTTATTTGTAGCTATTATAAATGTGATTATTTTCTTGATTTCTTTTCCAGATTCTTCACTGTTGACATATAGAAATGCTACTGATTTTTGTATGTCGATTTTATATCCTGCAACTTTACTGAATGTGTTATCTCTTCCAATACTTTTTTGTGGAGTCTTTAGGTTTTTCCAAATATAAGATCATATTATCTGCAAACAAGGATAATTTGACTTCTTCCTTTCCAATTGGGATGCCCTTTATTTATTTCTCCTGTCTGATTGCTCTAGCTAGGACTTCCAGTACTGTGTTGAATAACAGTTGTAAAAGTAAGTATCCTCATGATGTTCCAGATCTTAGAGAAAAGGCTTTCAGTTTTGTCCCATTCAGTATAATACTAGCTCTCAGCCAGGCACAGTGGCTCACGCCTGTAATCCCAGCACTTTGGCAGGCTGAGGCAGGAGGATCACTTGAGGTCAGGAGTTTGAGACTAGCCTGGCCAACATGGTGAAACCCCATCTCTACTAAAAAAGCAAAAATTAGCCAGGCGTGCTGGCACGTGCCTGTAATCCCAGCTACTTGGGAGGCTGAGGCAGGAGAGTTGCTTGAATCCAGGAGGTGGAGGTTGCGGTGAGCCAAGATTGCACCATTGCATTCCAGCCTGGGTGAAGAAGTGAGACTCTGTCTCAAAAAATATATATATATATACTGGCTCTCAGTCTGTTGTATATGGCTTTTATTATGTTAAGGCATGTTCCTTCAATACCCAGTTTTTTGATAGTTTTTATCATGAATGGGGTGTTGAATTTTATGAAATGCTTTTTCAGCACCAATTGAAATGATTATATGGTTTTTATCCTTTATTATGTTGATATGATGTATCACAGTGATTGATTTGTGCATGTTGAACTATCCTTGCATCCCAGGGATAAACCCCACCTGGTCATGATGAATGATCATTCTAATATATTTTTAAATTTGGCTTGCTAGAATTTTGTTGAGGATTTTTGATCAGTATTCATCAGCGATATTGGCCTGCAGGGTTTTTGTTTTTCGTTTTTGTTTGTTTGTTTTTCGTATTTTTTTTTTTTTTTTGATGTGGCTTTGTCTGGCTTTGGTATCAGGGTAATACTGACCTCATAGAATGAGTTTGAAAGTATTCCCTCCTCTATATTTTGGAATAGTTTGAGTAGGATTGGTATTAGTTTTTCTTTAAATGTTTAGTGGAATTCAGCAGTGAAGCCATTGGGTCACAGGCTTTACTCTGCTGAGAGAGTTTTTATTACACCTTTGATCTCATTACTTGTTGTTGATCTGTTCAGGTTTTGGATTTCTTCCTAGTTTAATCTTGGTAGATTGTATGTATCTAGGAATTTGTCCATTTCTTCTAGATTTTTAAATTTATCGGCATATACTTGTTCACAGTAGCCACTAATGATCCTGTGAATTTCTGCAATGTCAGTTATAATACCTCTTTTTTTCATCTCTGATTTTATTTATCTGGGTCCTCTCCCCTCCCCCCTTTTTTTATAAGTCTGGCTATAGGTTTGTCAGTTATGTTTAACTTTTCAAAAAAACAACTTTTTTGTTTCATTGATCTTTTGTATTGTTTTCTTCACTTCACTTTCATTTATTTCTGCTCTCATCTTTATTACTTCTTTTCTTATACTGCTTTTGCTGTACCCCATAGGTTTTGGTATATTGTGTTTCCATTATCATTTGTTTCAAGAAATTTTTCAATTTTCATCTTAATTTCTTCATGAACCCACTGGTCATTCAGGAGCATATTGTTTAGTTTCTATGTCTTTGTATAGTTCTCAAAATTACTCTTGGTATTGATTTGTAATTTTATTCCATTGTAGTCAGAGAAGGTGCTTGCTATTGTTTTAATTTTTTAAATGTTTTAAGACTTGTTTTGTGACTTAACATATAGTCTATCTTAAAGATTGATCCTTGTGTTTAAGAAAAGAATGTGTATTCTGCTGGCGTTGGATGAAATGTTCTGTAAATATCTATTAGGCCCATTTGGTCTATAAGGCAGATGAAGTCTGATGTTTCTTTGTTGATTTTGTGTTTGGATTATTTGTCCAATGCTGAAAGTGGGACGTTAAGGTCTCCAGCTATTACTGTATTGATATCTATCTGTCTCTTTAGCTCTAATAATATTTGCTTTATATATCTGGGTGCTCCAGTGTTGGGTGCATATATATTTCAAATTGCTATATCCTCTTGCTGAATTGACCCCTTTATCATTGGCATGGGATATCTTTTTCCAGTTGTTTTTTTTTTTACTCTATGTGTGCCTTTATAGGTGAAGTATATTTACAAAAGTGGAGGAGCCTCATCCCCTGGCCACCATCATCACAGGTCCATGGGGATTACTGCCAGGCTACCACTGATGTTCCTTTAAGCCCCAAGGACTCTTCAGTTACCTTTTAGTGAATGTTTCCTGGCCTGGGACTCTCCCTTCAAGGCAGTGGGCTCCCCTCTGTCCCAAGGCAGGTCCAGAAATGCCATCCAAGAGCCAAGGCATGGAATCAGGGACCCCAAAAGACTGCTTTGTGCTCTACCCCCTGTGGCAGAGCTAGTACTTATGGTGCAAGACAAAGACCCCTTTACTTTTCCCTCCACTTTTCTGAAGCAGGAGGGATCTCTTTCCATGGCCACCACAGCTGGGAATGTACTGAGTCTCACCTGAAGCCAACAAGTCTCAGTGTCACCCAAGGCCCTCGACATAATACCTGAGTATTGCTGCTTGTTATTCAGGGCCCAAGGACTCTTCAGTTAGCAGGTGATGAAGCCTGCCAGGACTGTGTCCTTCCTGTTAAGGCAGCAGGTTCTCTCCTGTCGCAGGGTGTGTCTAGATATGTCTTCTGGGAGCTAGGGCCTAGAATGAAGACCTCTGACCAGTGCCCTGTCCTACTGTGGCTGAGCTGATATCCAAGATGCGAGAAAAAGTCCTCCCCACTCTTCCCTCTCCTCTCCTTAAGTGGAAGGAAGAAGTCTCTTTTAAAGCTGATATCTGTGCAGCCTGATGTTAGGGAAGGGTGGCACCAACACTCCCCTAGCAACCCTGGTTGGTGTCTTAGTATGTTACATTCCCCACCCCCCACCCATCCCCCTGAGTCCACTGGCTCTTAGCCCAGTTCAGCACTAGGACTCACCTAGTAGTTACAGTCCTTGGGGCATAAACTGCCTTTCAAGCTTAATCAGGGCCCCAGGGCACTCCAGCCTGAGATAGTGAGCCTTGCCACAACTCAATTTCTGACCACTAGGATAGGCAATGCTCCTCTGGCTAGAACTGGCTTAAATATTCTCTCTGTGGGCAGGTGTCAGCTGAGTTTGTTCTGGTTTTGCTTTCTGCTATAACAGAGCAGCACTGAGTTCAATGCAATGTCTCAAAATTACTGCATTCTCCCTCTCCCAAGCACATAGATTCTCTTGGTGCTGCACGGTGGCTGCTGGTGGATGGAGGAGGAGTGACATTGGCAATTCAAGACTTTTTCCTACCTCTTTAGTGCCTCTTTCAGCAATATGAAATTAAAACCAGTTACTGTGAGTGCTCACCCAATTTTTGGTTCTTACTAAAGTGCTTTTTTTTTTTTTAATGTGCAGATAGTTGTGAAATTGGTGTCTGTGCAGGGAGGACAATTGGTGGAGTCTTCTATTCTGCTATCTTGCTGCACCCCTCTCTTTTTTTTGAGACACAGTGTCACTCTGTTGCCCTGGCTAGAGTACAGTGGCATGATGATGGCTCACTGCAGCTTCAACCTTCTGGGCTCAAGTGTTCCTTCTGCCTCAGCCTCCCAAGGAGTTGGGACTACAGGAACACACCACCACACCTGGCTATGTTTTTAGAATGTTTAATAGATACGAGATCTTGCTATGTTGCCCAGGCTGGTCTCAAACTCCTGATCCTTCTGCCTTGCTGCCCAAAGTGCTGGGATTACAGGTGTGAGCCATTGTTACTGGACAGTATTGTATTTTTAATTTTAGCTTTCACAAATTCATTGATAGTATATGTAATAAAAATGATTTTTACATGTTAGTCTGCATTCTGCAAAGTTGCTGAACTCAGTTATTATTTCTAGGAGTTTTGTGTTGTGTTTGTTTTTGTTTTCAGTAGATTCCTTGGATTTTTCAATATAGACCATCATGTCATATGCAAGAAAAGAAGAACGGACAATTTTATTTCTTCCTCTCTGATCTGCTTGTTTTTTCAATTTCCTTCTCTTGCCTTATTTTGCTGACTAGATCTTCCGGTACTATGTTGAAGACCAGTGAGAAAAGTCATCCTTGCCTTATTCCCAATATTAGGGAAGAAAGCATTCAGCTTTTCACCATTAAGTATAATGTTAGCTCTAGGTTTTTTTGTTTGTTTTTTGGAGTCTGACTCTGAACAAATTGTGGATTTATTGAAACCAGTAGACTGTAATACGTTTATAATTGTGAATTTGCCTGTTTCTTCTTTCAGTTTTTGCTTTTCATATTTTGCAGCTCTGCTCTTTGGGGCATACACAGTTCACATAAAGGGGTAGATGGACTCTTTTATCGTTATGTAATGTCCTCTCTGTCTCTGGTAATTTTATTTGCTCTGAAGTTTACTTTGTCTGATATGACTCTCACTACTCCTGCTTTCTTTTGACTACTGTTTGTATGGTATGTCTTTTCCCATCATTTTACTTTCACCCTATGCATATCATTTTATTTGAAGTGTTTCTTGTAGTTAGTTCATGTCTTTTTCATTCACTTTGCAAATATCCTTCTTTGAATTGGTGTATTTAGACAATGTGATTTAATGTAATTATTGGTATATTAAGGCTTAAGTCTGCCATTTTGTATTTTGTTTTCTGTCATATTCCTATTTTTACTTTTTCATTCCTGCCTTCGTGTACTTAACTTGAACATATTTTAGAATTCCATTTTTATTTATCAATAGTATTTTTGTGCTAATCTCTTTGTATAGCTTTTTTTTGTGTGGTTGCTATAGTCTTTATGTTATATATAAATAACGTATTACAGTCTACTGGTTTCAACTTTTTACCAGCTTGAGAGAAGTATACAAATATTACCTCTTTTTATATCCTTTTACTCTCCCACATTTATAATATTTCCCACATTTATAATATTTCTTAGATATTTCCTCTACACAGAGAACCACATTAGAGATTCTTGTAACTTTTATTCAGCTGTCAAACATAATTTAGAAAACTCAGGAAGAGGAGGGAAGTCTATTTTATTTACCAGTATTTTTATTTTTTCCATGTTCTTCCTTCCTTCTTGATGTTCCAGTATTCCTTCTTTCACCATATTCTTCTGTTTAGAGAACTTCTTTATCATTCTTTTAGGGTATGTCTGCTGGCAGCAAATTTTCCTAGTTTTCTATCGTTTGAAAATGTCTTCATTTTTCCATCATCTCTGAAGGATATTTTCACTAAATATAAAAGTCTGGGTTGACCTTTTCTTTCAGCATTTTCTTAAAAAATATTGTGCCATTTCCTTCTGGCCTTCATGGCTTTTGATGAGAAATCTACTGTCATTCAAATTTGTTGTTCTTTATTTTCTTTTTCTTATGGGTAATGTGTCATTTCTCTCTGGCTGCTTTCGAGGTTTTAAATTTGTTTTTTTTTTCAGACATGTGACTATGATATGTGTGAGCATGGATGGTTTTGAGTTTCGCCTGTTTGGGATTTGATCAGCTTCTTAAACATTTAGGTTTATGTGTTTTTGCCAACTTTGGGAAATTTTCAGCCATTATTTCTTTTAATGTTTTTTCAGCCCAACACTCTTTCTCTTCTTTTTTAAGGACTGTAATGACATAAATATTAAATCCTTTGTTATAGTTCCACATATCTCTGAAGCTGTTTTCATTTTGTTCAATCAATTTGTTACTCGGATTAGATAATTTATATTGTTCTATCTTCAAGTTTACTAATTATTTCTTTTGTTTTCCTGCCCATCCTGCTACTGTGTCCATCCACTGAGATTTTTATTTCAGTTATTGTATTTTCAGTTCTAAATTGTCCATTTAGTTCTTCTTAATATCTTCTATATGAACGTCTCTTTGTTGAGACTTTCTATTTATTTGCTAAAACTATTTTTTCATTTGTTTCAAGCATGTTCATAATTTTTCATGATTGCTCATTGAAACATTGCTGTGATGGCCCTCTAATATCTTTGTCAGATAATTCTAACATCTGTGCCATTTCTGTGTTGGCATCCGTTGATTGCTTTTCTAAATTTAGCTTGAGATTTTTCTGGTTCCTGGTATGACAAGTGATTTTTAACTGAAAATTGAACATTTTGGATATTATGTTACAAGACTTTGGATCTTATTTAAATCTTGTGTTTTAGCAGGCTTTCTCTGATAGCACTCCCATGTATAAAAGGGTGCCACCTCACTACAGTTGGATGAGGGTGGAATTACACATTCTCCATTCATTCCCCATTGACCCCTGGGTAGAAGGGTCTTCTTGTTCTTCCTGGGCTAGGGTGGGGGGCCAGGAATGCAGGTGAGGAGAGGCCAGCAGGGGAGCAACTGAAGGCAGAGATGCTACCCTTCACTAGATCCTAATGCTTCCCAAGCAACCAGTGAAGTTCTTTATATGTAGTTACTTGAGACACCTTAAATATTCAACAATAAGACAGTGGACAATTAATTGTGGCATAGTCATGCAATTGAACGCCAAGCACCAATGACCATGAATGAATAATTGTTACATGTATCAACATGGATGAATCTCAAGAATATAATGTGGCAAATAAAAAGGAAGCCACAGAAGAAAACACATATTGTGTTTCTAATCATATAAAGCTTGAAAACAGGCAAAACTAAGCAAAGTATTTTTTAGGGATACTTGAACAGGTGCAAATGAAAAAGTATAAAGAATAATAAGGGAATTATTAACAAAATTGAATAGTTGACTCTGGAAGAAAGAGTTGAGTACGATTGGAGAGAGGTATACAGAATCCTTCAAAGGTACCACAAATGTTCTAGTTCAGCAGTTCTCAAACTCATCCATGTCAGAATCAGGTAGGAAATTTGATAAAAATTTAAAAACCTGAGTTCTACTTCCAGGAATGTAAGCCTCTATAAGCCCTTCAGTTGATTCTGATAAAACCAAGTTTTAAGAACCACTGTTCTAGTTCTTGAGCTGGGTTGTTTCTAAATAGAAATTTGTTTGAAATTATTATCTAACTATATATGTGCTTTAAATGTACATATATATATATATATGTATTTCATGTAAAATTTTATGTAGTTGTCTTAAAGGCCTGATTCATAGTTGCTAAGCAAAAATAGTTCCAGCAGTTCAAACCTCTTAACCATGACTGGACAGTCCTCAAGATACTTTAGGTGGCAGTCTCCATTCAGAAATTAGATTGTCCAGTCTTGCTTAATAGTCAAAATGTCAAACTTGAGTTAGCATTAAACTGTATTTCTTTTCTAGTTTATGCCTCCTTTAGACAAAGACTGCCGTAGAAAAGATGAAGTGTGGTTGACATGGTTGGCTTCTTTTTTTACCTTCTCAAATCTCCCTCTACTAGCTGCTATACTCCAATCCACCATCATCAGCTGTCACAGTATTATTGCAATACTCTACTCTGGTCTATCTCCTTTCACTTTTGCTCTCACCACAACCTTTACTCTATATAGCAACCTGAATAAACTTTGTTTATTTTATTTCAAACTAATTTTGGACTTACAAAAAAGTTGCAGAGATAATTCAAGAGAATTCCCTTATACTCCTCACTCAGATTTTTCTAATGTTAGCATTTTACATAACCATAGTACACTTATCAAAACTGGGAAATTCACATTGGTACAGTACTATTAACTAAACTACAAGTCTTATTTTTTCCACCATCCTTTTTCTGTTCTGAATCCTATCCAGGACCTCATATTGCATTTGATTGTTTTTCTACTTAGTCTCCTCCAATCTATAAAAGTTCTTCATTCTTTCCTTATCTTTCCTGACCTTGACACATTTCAAGAATATTAGTTATTTTGTTAAATGTCCCTCAGTTTAGGTTTTCCTAATATTTTCTCATGATTGGGATGAAGCATTGTGATATGCCCTTATTTTAAAACTTTCTATGGCTTCCAGTTCAATAAGAGTAAAATCAAACATCATGTCCAAGTCTGGCATCATCTGATACTTAATTTTAGCTTATAGTTTACCTTAATGCACTCTGATATGGCCACAGCAGGTGCTGTAGTTTGAATTTCCCGAGAAGTAGACTGTGAGATAGCATTTAACTTGCAGGGTGTTTATTAGGAAGTGCCCTTGGGAGCAACCTGTGTGAAGGGAGGAGAAGAAAAGGGAGTGGGCACAGGGAGAAACAGAGCTGCAGGACTGGCCCAGTAATAGATTGATCCTATATGGAGCAGTGTGGCTAGAAATAGTCTTTCAGGGTTATCTTCCTTTGAAATGAGATGGCCAAGCCTTATATTCCCACGTAAATCCATCACTGGATGTGGTCCATCTTGAGAAAGAGGTAACCTTGGTAACATGGCTCTCTGCAGCTGAGGGAGCCCCTGAAGGTGGTAACACTGAAGGCTGCCTGCCCTTAGCACTCCCAGCAGCTGGGACAATAAGTCATTCAATAAAGGGGTATCTAGGTAGCACATCACAGTATTCCAACACACTTTCAGTTTAAGATTTTTCCCCTTTAGAAAATTTCATGTACTTGTATTTCTATCTGGTAAACTTTCCCTTGGCATTTGCATGGGTAACTCATCTTTATCCTTCAGAAATCAGCTAAAATATCAGCACCATGGTGAGACCATCCTGATTTCTTTCTCTTTACTTCATGATTTATGATTACATATCTGTTATTGTTTTGCTGGCTCCCTATGAAGCCGAGAGTTCCATAAAGGCAGGAAGCATATAAATCAATTCATCTCTTTTACTACCACTTAGCCTGGGGCCCAGTCTGTGGGGAAGGACTAAAAATTCTTATTAAATTATCCAAAAACGAATAAATAACAGAATTAATGGATAAGTTGAAATATAATAAACCTATATTTGTTGGACAAAACTTCAGAGTACAGTAGTATCCCCTTATTTGTGGAGGATACGTTCCAAGACCCCCAGTGGATGCCCAAAACCAAGGACAGTGCTGAACCTGATTGTCATCAATCAGAACACACTTCGGCTCATGTCTTCCACCCACAAATATAATGCCTTTTTCATCTTCACTAAGCACTTATTACACACCACGGCCACAACTTTTGCACTTTAAAGTGCGACATCAAAATAATTTTTCTCTTTCTTCACAATTTTATAGATAGAAGTTTCATTCTTACCATAGATCTCAGCAACCTCAGCATACAATTTGTTTTTCTTTTCATATTAAGTTAGGAACTTACACCTTTTCACTTAAAGGAAGCATTTTACAGCTTCTCTGTGACATATCTGAATTACCAGCATCATTACTCTTGCACTTTGGGGCCATTATTAAGTCAAATAAGGGTTACTTGAACACAAGCACTGTGATACTGAGACAGTCCATCTGATAATGGAGATGGCTTACAAAGAGACTGATGGGCAGAGAGTGAAGACAGTGTAGATGGGCTGGACAAAGGGAAAATTCATATCCAGGGCTGAATGGATATCAAGTTCAGCACTGTCCTTGGTTTTGGGCATCCACTGGGGGTCTTAGAATGTATCCTCCACAAATAAGGGGATACTACTGTACTCTGAAGTTTTGTCCAACAAATCTAGGTTTATTATATTTCAACTTATCCATTAATTCTGTTATTTACTCATTTTTGGATAATTTAGTAAGAATTTTTAATCCTTCCCCACAGGCTGGACCCCAGGCTAAGTGGTAGTAAAAGAGATGAACAGTGTAAGACTTCATTACACTGCTCAGAATGGTGTGCAATTTGAAACTTATGAACTGGTTGTTTCTGGAATTTTCCATTTAATATCTTCACACTGTGATTGACCTTGGGTAACTGAAACCACAGGGAATGAAACCGTGGATAAGAGGGGACTACTGAATGGTAAATAGTCATAGACATTTAGGGAACGATTCAGGGTGTATTGTATGCTGCAATCTCCTTAAGCAAGGGGTTCAGGGAGTGGAAAACACAGTGAAAGAGTCAGAAGTCAGAGAACGTCAAACATGTATTTGAAAATGTGTCTTAGCCAGCTCAGGCTGTTGTAACAAAATACCGTAGACTGGGTGACTTAATTAATACAAATTATTTTCTCACAGTTCTAGAGGCTGGAAGTCTAACATCCAAGTGCCAACATGATTGGGTTCTGGTAAAAGGCCCTTTTGTGGATGGCTGCCATCTTGCTGTATGCTCACATGGCAGAGAGAGAGAGAAAGAGAGAAAGCAAACTCCCTGGTGTCCACCCTCACAACTTCATCAAAACCTAATAGCCTCTCAAAGGCCCCATCTCCTAATTTCATCGCACTAGAGGTTAAGGTTTTAACATGTGAATATGGAGGAGACTATTCAGTCTGTAGCAAGATGCAACATATTTTGTATTGTTTGTTTAAAAGACTAAAATATATCAGCTTTATATTAACTTACATACTTTTGCATTGTTTGTCTAAAAGACTCAACATATTAATTCATTATCCTTTTTTAGAGTATATAGTTAGTTCTTAAGGAATAATGTCACTACATATTAAGTTTGAAATACTAAAGACATACTCCTTAGGACAACATGTGCTGTTGGTAATTGAATATGAGCAACACACCAACCTTTTAGCTAGCAATACTCAAATGTTTGTGTGCATTAAAAATCTCCTGAGGATTTGGTTAAAATGCAGATGCCTGGGCTCCAAAGTTGGCACATCTGATCTGGTAGGTCTGGAGTGGGAATCTGCCCTTTTAACCAGAGCCCCAGGGTGATTCTGCCGCAGATAAGTAAGGATTGCACTTTAGAGAACACCTCACTGGGTAAGTTAGCAATAACTTAGTCCTCCAAACTGAGTTCAACTTTCTGCTGCCTCTTTCCATGGCATGACAGGCAAGGACACTGCAGCACCTGTAAGAGGTCTGGTGGGTATTTAGGGCTGTGCTAGGTACTGAAACAACAGGGAGAGGGGTTTCCGACAGCCAAAAATCTACTACCTTAACTACACAAGCACGCACACACACACATACACACACACACACACACAATTCTGCCTCTTTTCTCCACTATAGCTGTCATCAACTCATCAAACACCCATTCTTCCCTAAAAGGAAAAACTTTTTTTTAATACTTACAACACTTCTGACACCAAACGTCTGGGGGTTTGGACACCAAACGTCCAATCAACCAATTATCTAACTCTCCAGATACTAGCAGGATGTTCTACAATTCAAATCTGACCCCACAGGCAAAGGGTTTAGTCCCACAAGACTTCACATGCCAGTCATTAAGTCCCACATTGTCACCTGTACGTCGGACCAACTGGCTATAAATTGGGGTTTCCTACAACTGCTTCTTCATCTTTGATAATTTGCTATAATGCCTCACAAAACTCAGGGAAATATTTACTGGCTTATTATGAAGTATTTTACAACAGATACAAATGAACAGCCAGACAGAAAGGTGAATAGGGTCAAATATATAGGAAGGGGTGCAGAGCTTTCATGCCCTCTCTGGGTGCACCATCCTCTCAGCACTTTGATTTGCTCACCAACTCAGAAGTTCTCCAAATCCTATTGTTTAGGGTTTTCATGGAGGCTTCATTATGTAGGCATGATTGATTAAATAATTGGCCACTGGTGACCAGCTCAACCTTCAACACCATTCCCCTCACTAGAGGTCAGAGGGTGGCACTGCAAATCCCAACCCTCCAATTATACCTCATCCTGAAGCTATCTAGGGGTCCCCAGTCAACAGTCATCTCATTAGTATACAAGAGACACTCATCACTCCAGAGATTCTAGAAATTTTTGTGTCAGGAACCAGGGACTAAGACCAAATATTATAACAAAAAATGCTCCTATCACCAAGGAAATTACAAGAGTTTTAGGAGTTCTGTGTCTGGGACTGGGAGCAGAGACCAAATATATATATTTCTTATTATGTCATATCCTCTCTCTTGGTGAAAAACTGGCAATGGGGCCTATTGAAGCCTATGGAAGTCTTGGAAATGCATTAGTTTGAAGTGAAATGCCCTCACGGGTATGGAAATGTAGCTGTAACTAAGAGTCCTCAATTTGGTTTAAATGCTTACAGCATTGTGCAAGGAGTCATTTGCATTTCAAAAAGAAGGACCAGCAAGGGAAGAAACAGTGCAAAAAGATTTGCTGGGGGAAGAGGGGGAGCTGGTGGGCAGCTCAGGGAGATCCAGGAGGTAGGTGCAGCTCCACACTGTACTGTCACTGAGAGGATAAGCATAATGACTTTAAATAAGTAAGTAAAGGAAGACAATGAAATAAAGACAATTTTTCTAATCTGATATAGCCCAGCCCAGCACAATCCAAGCTCTTAAAATAAATGGGAGTTTAAGAATATCATTTTTATCTCCATGCTAGACTTCTATATTTAACAGGCCTCACTTCTTTTCATACCCAAGAGTATTCACGGAATGCAAGGGTAAAGCTCAGCTAACTTGAGGATGGAATTTAATTATTATACGTTTTAAAAGAACCACCACAGCAACTGTGTGCGATGTGGATGACTAGAACAAGTGAAATCCGCTTTGGCCTCTTTTTGATTCACACTATAGGAGGGATTACATTTCCTAGTATTATTATTATGATCGTCATTATTATAATTCAAGTATTAATACACATATTTTTAAAACCCACTCTAATCTGGTAATGGAGTTGACCGTGGAAAGGTGAATTACTTATTTGTTTCATTTTACCTATGTATATTATGACTACAAATTTATGTTATTTAACTAGGGGTTAAAATAGGGATTAATTAGCATGAATCAGCTATAAAAATGAAGGGGAAAGATTTAAAAAATAAATCAGTTTTGTATGCATCACTTATTTTTCACCTCATTTTAATTAAAGAGAAGAGAAAGTTAGCTTTTATTTTCCACCCTCAGCTATTATTTCACTGAAGGTTGAAAGATAATGAATAAGTAGTTTCTAAGTGTTCTTTTGTGATGAGAGAACATTTTTCAAAGAGAACAATTTTCAACAGCTTTCAAGAAGCTGTTGCTTAAAACATCCTTCTCTCGTATGAGGAACAAATAAAATAGTTCAGTGATCAGACTGTGTTTGCAACAGTTGTTTGTTAAGCCTGGGACTTTTTAAAAACAAGTATACAATTATTCATCTAATCTAAACTTTGCATTTTTCTGTTTGCAGGTCAAACTCCCAAGAGTTTGAGGTCGAATTTGATGGAACACCCAGATGTCCTCAGCTGTCATGGAGAATACTTACCATATTTGCTTGCATATTTTCCCTATTATACTGGCAGACACTTTTAGTTGTTAACATAGAGGAAAGAGGTGAATTAAGGAGGTAACCTATTAATCACTGTAGCTTGGGGCCAATATCAACTTTGATGTGACCCAAGGCTTTCGGCTTTATTATATTTTTTTTAGAAAGAAGCCATCGTTTCACATGTGGCTAATAAAATAATAATAATAAAGATAGTAATAATAGAAGAAAAAGAGCTGACACTCACTGAGCACCTACTATCCCCACAATACAAGCATACACACACACACACACACACACACACACATTTTACCTCTTGTCTTTATCGCTGTCATCACCTCATCACACACTTATTCTCCTCTCTTCTGGTGTAAAACTAGCAAAGGTACCTGTTGAAGCCTACAGAAGTCTTGGAGATGCATTGGTTTGATGTGAAATGCCTTCACAGTGTGGAAGTGTGGCTCTAACTAAAGATTTCTCAGCATGGTCCAAATGTTTGCAGCATTATGTAGGGGGTCTGGCAAATGATGAAATGGTGCAAAAGGATCTGCCTGGGGTTGTGGGTGGGGAGGGATATTTCCTTTTTAAAGACCTAACTTCTCTCCTAAACAACAAGAGCAGGAAATAACAGCCCCATGAATTTAAAAAATATGAAAATACTACCAGGACTGGAAACCCTAGCACATAGCAACTGCCAGTTTAAGGAACTCCCACAGGTCTAGAAACTACTGTTTGCCTCTAGCAAAAATTAGGAGAAAAAAGTTTCCTTGCCTGTTATTAATTGCCAAAACATATGTGTCAAACTTTAATTGATACAAGAGCTTCTTGGGACATTTACACATGAATAGAGAGAAAAAGGAGGCAATATCTAGGGTTTTGCCCTTAATTGTCTTTTGTAATTTTCTCAAGTATAACAAATGCTGAATTCTCCAAAGGAATAAACTCAAAGATTTAGAAAACTTGGATACCAACAAGACATACCTTTTTCATCTTTGCCAGGCGCTCTAGCTCGGATGTTTGACTCCCCAAACCTCATGTGGAAATGTGATCCCCAATGTTGGAGGTGGGGAAAGGTGTTAGGGACATGGGGACGGATCCCTCAGGAACAGCAAAACGTCCTCCAGGTCTGATTGTTAAAGAGAGCCTGGCACACCTCCTCCCCTTCTTGCTCTCTCTCTCTCTCTCCCTCTCCTCTCTCTCTTTCTCCCTTTCTCTCTCCCTTTTCCCTCCTCTCTTACCATATGATTTCTGCTTCCCTTTGCCTTCCACCATTAGTGGAAGCTTCCTGAGTTTCTCATCAAAATAGATACTGGTGGCATGCTTCTTGTACAGCTTGCAGAATAGTACTTAGGGAAATGTATTTCCTTTTTTCTTCTTTTCTTTCTTTTTCCTCCCTCACTTGCTCACTCCCTAACTCACTCTCTCTCTCTCTCTCTCGCTCTCGCTCTCTCTCTCTCACCTCTTATTGTTTTATTGTAAAATGTGTATGTTGAGGGAGGTTGGCATATATAAATATGAGATAAACCTAAGAGACAACATGAAAAGTTTCCTCAAGTAAAAAGCATGGAAAGGGCCGGATGCGGTGGCTCACGCCTGTAATTCCAGCACTTTGGGAGGCTGAGGCGGGCAGATCACGAGGTCAGGAGATCGAGACCATCCTGGCTAATACAACGAAACCCCGTTTCTACTAAAAGTACAAAAAATTAGCCGGGCATAGTGGCAGGTGCCTGTAATCACAGCTGTTCGGGAGGCTGAGGCAGGGAAATTGCTTGAACCCAGGAGGCGGAGGTTGCAGTGAGCCAAGATCGTGCCACTGCACTCCAGCCTGGGTGACAGAGCGAGACTCTGTCTCAAAAAAAAAAAAAAAAAAAAAAAATGCATGGAAAGAAGAATGCTAACAGGATTTAAGAGTGGGGGATAGGAGGGAAGGAGAAACACCAAAAGCTTCCTGAGTACCTTTTAAAAAATATAATAATGGTAATCAACGGCTTAGGTTGGGAAAGTTAGAGAAATGAATCCAGGGGAAGAAAATAGCGTAAGAAAGATTTTTCTTACTTTTTTATAAGTGGAGAGGAGAGACGTTGCTTTTGTTATTTTTTAAGCTCTTTTTGTGAAAAAAAAAAATTTATTGGCAGAATTGTGGATGGAGCAATTAATACTGGCTCAGGGGAATGAAATGTAATGTCCATATTCACAGATCAGGCAGAGTAGGGTTGGACCACCATGTTTCCTGATGCCTAAACCGAAGTTCTTGTCACTGTATTATGTCAATTCTAACTAAAAAAAGCTTTTCAATCGCATAACTTACTAATTTTAAGAACATTTTAGTCTACATGTAAACGAACTGTCTATTTGACTGAAGGTGAGCTCCATCCATGCTCCTGAAAAAACATGATCTTGTTTCTGTTTATGGCTGCATAGTATTCCATGGTGTATATGTACCACATTTTCTTTTTTAATTAATTTTTTTAAATTTCAGGGTACATGTACAGGATGTGCAGGTTTGTTACATAGGTAAACATGTGCCATCGTGGTTTGCTGCACCTATCAACCCATCACCTAGGTATTAAACCTAGCATGCATCAGCTTTTTTCCCTAATGCTCTCCCCGCCACCCTCCGCCAACAGGCCTCGGTAAGTGTTGTTCCCCTCACTGTGTCTATGTGTTCTCATTGTTCAACTCCCACTTATAAGTGAGAACATGTTGTGTTTGGTTTGCTGTTCTTGTGTTAGTTTGCTGAGGATAATGGCTTCCAGCTTCATCCATGTCCCTGCAAAGGACATGATCTCGTTCTCTTTCACGGCTGCATAGTATTCCATGATGTATATCTACCACATTTTCTTTATCCAGTCTATCATTTATGGGCATTTGGGCTGATTCCATGTCTTTACTATTGTGAATAGTGCTGCAATGAACATACGCGTGCATGTATCTTTATAATAGAATTATTTATATTCCTTTGTATATGTACCACATTTTCTTTTTCCAGTCCACCATTGATGGACACTTCGGTTGATTCCATATCTTTACTACTGTGAATAATGCTGTGATGAACATATGTGCATACGTGTCCTTATAGTAGAATGATTGACATTCTTTTGGGTATACACCCAATAATGGGATTCTTGGGTCAAATGGTATTTCTGTTTTGACGTCTTTGAGAAATTGCCATACTGCTGTCCACAATGGCTCAACTAATTTATATTCCCACCAGCAGTGTATAAGCATTCTCTTTTCTCTGCAACTTTGCCAACATCTGTTATTTTTTGACTTTTTAATAATAGACATTCTGATTGTGTGAGATGGTATCTCACTGTGGTTTTTATTTACATTTCTCTAATAATTAACGATGTTGAGCATTTTTCATATGCTTGCTCGCTGTGAGTATGTCTTCTTTTGAAAAATGTCTACTCATGTCCTTGGCCCACTTTTTAATTGGGTGGTTTGTTTTGCACATGTTGATTTGTTTACGTTCCTTATAGATGTTGGATATTAGACCTTTGTCAGATGGATAGTTTGCAAATATTTTCTCTCATTCTGTAGATTGTCTGTGACTCTGTTGATAGTTTCTTTTGCTGTATACAAGCTCCTTAGTTTAGTTAGGTCCCATTTGTCATTTTGTTGTTGTTGTTGCAATTGCTTTTGGCACCTTCATCATGAAATCTTTCCCAGGTCCTATGCCCAGAATGGTATTTCCTAGGTTATCTTCCAGGGTTTTTATAGTTTTACATTTTATATGTATGTCTTTAATCCATCTTTATAGTTTATTTTTGTATATGGTGTAAGGAAGCGGTCCAGTTTCAATATTCTGCATATGGCTAGCCAGTTATCTCAGCACCATTTATGAGATAGGAAGTCCTTCTCCCATTTCTTGTTTTGTTGACCTTGTAGAAAATCAGATGGTTGGCAGTGTATGGCATTATTGCTAGGCTTTCCATTCTATTCCATTGGTCTATGTATCTGTTTTTGTACCAGTACCATGCTGTTTTGGTTACTATAACCTTGTAGTATAATTTGAAATTGGGTAATGTGATGCCTCCATCTTTGTTCTTTTTGCTTAGGATTGCCTTGGTTATTTGGACTCTTTTTTTGCTTCCATATACATTTTAGAACAGATTTTTCTAATTCTGTGGAACAGCATTGAATCTGTAGATTGCTTTGGGCAGTATAGCCATTTTAATAATATTGATTCTTCCTACCTATAAGCATGGAATGTTTTTTCATTTGTTTGTGTCGTCTCTGATTTCCTTCAGCAGTGTTTTGTAATTCTCATTGTAGAGATCTTTCATCTCCCTGGTTAGATATATTCCTAGGCATTTTATTCTATGCGTGGCTACTGGGAATGGGATTCCATTCTTGATTTGGCACTCAGCTTGGATGTTGTTGGTGTATAGAAATGCTACTAATTTTGTACACCAATTTTGTATACCCGTCTTGTATCCCGAAACTTTGCCAAAGTTGTTTATCAGATATAGGAGCTTTTGGGCAGAGACTATGGGGTTTTCTAGGTATAAAATCATATCGTCTGCACACAAAGATAGTTTCACTTCCTCTCTTCCAATTTGGATTTCTTTTCTTTCTTTTTCTTGCTTGACTGCTCTGGTTAGGACTTCCATTACTATGTTGACTAGCAATGGCAAGAGTGGACATCCTTGTCTTGTTCTGCTTCTCAAGGGGAATGTTTCCAGCTTTTGCCCATTCAGGATGATATTGGCTGTGGGTTTGTCATAGATAGCTCTTATTATTTTTGGGTACATTCCTTCAATGCCTAGTTTGTTGAGGTTTTCTAACATGAAGGGATGTTTAATTTTATCAAAAGCCTTTTCCGCATCTGTTGGGATGACCATGTTGTTTTTGTTTTTAATTCTTTTTATATGGTGGATTATGTTTATTGATTTGAATATGTTGAACCAACCTTGCATCCCATGGATGATGTCTTTTTGATTGAGGTGGATTAGCTTTTTGATGTGCTGCTGGATTTGGATTCCTAGTATTTTGTTAAGAATTTTTGCATCTATGTTCATCAATGATATTGGCCAGAAATTTTCTTTTTTTGTTCTGCCTCTGCCAGGTTTTGGTATCAGGATGATGCTGGTGTCACAAAATGAGTTAAGGAGGGGTCTTTCCTCCTCAATTTTTGGGAATAGTTTCAGGAGAAATGGTACCAGCTCCTCTTTATACATCTGGTAAAACTCAGCTGTGAATCCATCTGGTCTTGAGCTTTTGCTGGTTGGTAGACTTTTTATTAGTGATTCAATTTTAGAACTCGTTATTGGTATGTTTAGAGATTCAGTTTCTTCCTGGTTCAATTTTGGGAGGTTGCAAATTTCCAGGAATGTATCAATTTCTTATAGGTTTTCTAGTTTGTGTGCATGGAGGTAGTTGTAGTAGTCTCTGAGGGGTTTTGTATTTCTGTGGGGTTGGTAATAATGTCCCCTTTGTCATTTCTGATTCTGTTTATTTGAATCTTCTCTCTTTCTTCATTATTAGTCTAGCTAGTGGTCTATCTTAAATATTGTTTCAAAGAATAAATTGGTGTATTCATTGATCTTTTGTATGTTTTTTGTGTCTCAGTTTCCTTCAGTTCAGCTCTGATTTTGGTTGTTTATTGTCTTCTGCTAGCTTTGGGACTGGTTTGCTCTTGTTTCTCTGGTTCTTTGAGGTGTGATGTTAGGTTGTTAATTTGAGATATTTCCAACTTTTGATGTGGGTGTTCAGCCCTATAAACTTTCCTCTTAACACTGCTTTAGTTGTGTCCCAGATAATCTGGCATGTTCTATCTTTGTTCTCATTAGTTTCAAATAATTTTATGATTTCTGCTTTAATTTCATTGTTTACCCAAAAGTCATTCAGGAGCAGGTTCTTCAATTTCCATATAATTGTATGGTTTTGAGTGATTTTCTTACTATTGATTTCTATTTTCATTGGGCTGTGGTCTGAGAGTGTGTTTAGAATGATTTTGGCTTTGTTGAATTTGCTGAAGATTGTTTTATGGAAAATTATATGGTCAATTTTAGAGTGTGTGCCTTATGCAGACGAGAAGAATACATATTCTGTTTTGCGGGGGGTGGAGAGCTCTGTAGATGTCTATTAAGCCCAGGTCAAGTGTCAAGTTCAGATACCGAATATTTTTATTAGTTTTCTGCCTCAATGATCTATCTAATACTGTCAAGTGGAGTGTTGAAATCTCCCACTATTATTGTGTGATTATCTAAGTCTCTTCATAGGTCTCTAAGAACTTGCTTTATGAATGTGGGTGCTCCTGTGTTAGGTGTATATATACTTGTATAATTAGGCCTTCTTGTTGAACTGGAACATTTGCCATTATTTAATGCATTATTCCTTGTCTTTCTCTATCATTGTTGATTTAAAGTGTGTTTTGTATGAAATTAGAATAGGAACTGCTGCTTTTTTTCTGTTTTCTGTTTGCTTGGTAGATTTTTCTTCATCCCTTTACTTTGGGTGTCATTGCATGTGAGATGGGTCTCTTGAAGACAGCATACAGTTGGGTCTTGCTTCTTTATCTAACTTGCCACTCTGTACCTTTTAATTTGGGCATTTAGCCCATTTACCTTCAAGGCTAATATTGATATTTGCAGATTTGATCCTGTCATCGTGTTGTTAACTGGTTACTATGCATGCTTGATTGTGTGATTGCTTTATAGTGTCAATGGTCTATGTACTTAAGTGTGTTTTTGTAATTGCCAGAAATGCTCTTTCCTGTCCATATTTAGCGTTCCATTCAGGACCTCTTGTAAGGCAAGTCTGTTGGTAATAAATTCCTTTAACATTTCCTTGTCTGAAAAGGATCTTATTTCTCCTTCACTTATAACTAAACTTTGTTGCCCTTGGAGATTTTTTTGATCATGGTGTAAGATGGTTTCAGTTGACTGGCTTCATTTCTGGAAGATTTTAGGGTGCCAAGGCTCAGGTTGGCACTCTGTGTGTGGTTTAACTCTAGGGGGCTGGTACCAGACCCCCGCATTCATTCTCTGGCCCCTTGAGGTTAGGAACCTGCTGCATTGGAGGGACTGAACTGTTCCAGGTTCACTGACAGCGACACTCTGATGGGTAGTACCAATCAAAGCACTTTGTCAGGGTGGTGGCAGTGGGATCCATGCTCATCACTTGTGTCAGGAGCAGTAGCAGCAGTGCAGCAGGGTGCACATGCATCAGCTTGGGCAGGTTACTGGTGGAAGTGAAGTTGGGTCATTTCTGTGTATGCTTGTTCTGGCCATAGGGCACAGGTGGGAGTGGGGTTGCCAGTGTCCATGTTCATACTTGCACTTGCAGTGGCAGGGGTGTGGTGCTGGAATGCACAGGGCTGCTGGTCTCTGTGCATCCATTTGCACCATCAGCACTGGCAGCATGGCAGTGGGTGGGGTTGCCAGCATCCATGCATATGTTCACATACACAGTGGCTCTTTGGGGGCACGAAGTTGCCAGCATCTGTGTGCACGTTCATGCTGGCTACAGTGGCTCAGCTGAGTGCCCTCACATTAGTAGGGGGTAACCAACAAGTTGCCCTCTTGCCAGCACCAGTGGTGGGGTGCATGGGCACGTGCACACCACTCAGGGAGGGGAAGCTAGGTCTGCTTATGTGTGCACACAATCAAAGTGGTAGAGAGTGCATGCTGGCAAAGTGGCACAGGCGAAGGAGGGTGTGGGTGGGCTGGTGCACATCAGTGGGAGCTGCTCTGCTGGATCTCTCCAATTGTCAGGCGCTGTCTGCTGGTGAAGGAGGTATGATGTGGGCCCCTAGGAAGCACCCTGGTTGGGCATCTGATGCTGCGCTGCCAGTGAGCACAACCACCTGTGACTCTAGGAAAGGCCAGCAGACAGTGGGGAGCTGATATTGGACTGGTCCTGTGTCAGGGGAAAGACCACCTTGCTCTGTTCAGTTCTGACAGTCATCCTATGGCCAAATTCTCCTAGAGGAGCATGGTAAGCCTGGGGGAATGGGTGTCCCTGGTTGTGCTCCACTGCAGACATTCCAGTACCAAGCCCTCTGGGCTCCACACAGGCTGGAGTCCTGCTACTACCACCTCTCTAAGCAGCTGTCTTTGCTAGCTCAAGTGTCCATGGAGGTCATGGGGTTTCCTGCTGCCTGAATTCCAGAGGTTTGTGTCAGGAACAGGCTGCTCCTCACCTATTCCACTCACCTCTTCTCCAGGAGTCTCTGGGGGCCAGGAATGAGTCCCTGTGCTCGGCTGCCCCATGCAGTGCTCCTAGCCTCCTCCTTCTTCAGCCCAGCATCTCCTATTTTCTTATTGTTGAGCTTTAAGAGTTTTTTGTATATTTTGGATAGCAGTCTTTCGTCAAATGTATCTTTTGCAAATATTTTCTTCCAATCTGTGGTTTGTCTTCTCATTCACTTGACACTCACTGTCTTTCACAGAGCAGAAATTTTTAATTTTAATGAAATCCAACTTATCAATTATTTCTTTCATGGAACATGCTTTTGATGTTCAATTCAAAACCTTATTGCCATACCCAAGTTCAATTAGGAATTCTCCTATGTTATCTTTTGGAATTTTGTAGTTTTTCTTTTTACATTTAGGTCTCTGCTCCTTTTTGAATCAACTTTTGTGAAGGATGTTAAAGTCTGTGTGTAAATTCATTTTCTTGCATTTGAATGTCCAGTTGTTCCAGCACCATTTTTTGAAGAGGCTAGCTCTGTTCTGTTGCATTGCCTTTGCTATATTATCAAATATCCATTGACTATATTTATATGAATATATTTCTAGGTTCCCTATTCTGTTCTATTTATCTACTTCTCTGTTCTTTCACCAATACCACCCTGTCTTGATTACTGTAGGCTTATATTAAGTCTTGAGATTGGGTAATGTCAGTCCTCTTGCTTGATTCTTCTCTTTCAATATTGAGTTGCCTATTTTAGGTCTTTTGCCTCTCTGCATAAATTTTAAAATAGTTATGTTCATATCCACAAAATAACTTTCTGGTATTTTTATTGGGATTGTATTTAATGGATAGATGAAGTTGGGAAGAACAGATATCTTGACAATATTGAATATTCTTATCCATTGACACAGGATATCTATTTTCTTCTTTGATTTCTTGTATCAGAGCTTTGTAGTATGCCTCATATAGATATAATACATTTTTAAGGTTTATACCTATGTATTTCATTTTTGGAGCTGTTAATATAAATGACAAAGTGTTTTTAATTTCAGCTTCCACTTGTTCACTGCTGGTATATAAGACAGTGATTAACTTTTATATATTAACCTCATATCCTGAAATCTTGCTATATTTGCTCATCAGTTACAGGAGATTTTTGTTGATTTTTCTGGATTTTCTACATAGAGGATTATCTCATCAGTGAACAAAGACAGTCTGATTTCCTCCTTCCCAATCTGTATACCTTTTATGTTTTTCTTGTCTTATTGCATTAGCTAGGATTTCCAGAATGATATTGAAAAGCAGTGGTAATTTCAACAGCAGCAGCATACACATTCTTTCAAGTGCACACGAAACATTCTCTAGGGTAGATAATATATAAGGCCACAAAACAAATCTTAACACATTTAAGAAGATTGAAATCATTATCAAGTATGTTTTTTGGACCACAGTGGCATTAAACTAGAAATCAATAATTAGAAAATTTACAAATACATGCAAATTAAACAACACACTTCTGAATAACCAATGGAGCAAGAAAGAACTCAAAGGGAAATAAGACACTATCTTGAGACACTTCAGACTCTAGGCAGGCTTCCACAGACCCAACCCCCAGGCCCATCCAAATGCCAGGCCAGCCCCCATGGACCCAAGCTCCAGGCCCACACCAGCACCAGGCCAGCCCCTGCTGCCCCAGCCACCAGACCAGTACTTATGAGCACATGGTCCAGGCCATCCCCTGCAGACTCAGGCTTCAGGCCCACCATAGTGCCAGACTGTCTCCACAGCTCCAGGCTCAAGCTGGTGCCTACAGACCCAAGTTCTAGGCTTACCCCAAAGCCAGACCAGTCCCCAAATCCCCAGACTTCCATGCAATTTCTGTCAAAATTGCAATGACGTTTTTCACAGAAATAGAAAAAGCTATCCTAGAATTCATATATTAATAGAACCATAAATAATCTGAATAGCCAAAGCAATCTTGAGCAAGAAGAACAAAGCTAAAGGCATCACAGTAATCTCAAAATATACTACAAAGCTGTAATAATCAAAGAAGTATGATACCGGTACAAAAACACACATATAAACCAATGGGACAGAATAGAGAGGCCAGAAATAAGTCCACACATTTATAGTCAGTTGATCTTTATCAAAGTTGCCAAGAACATACAATGGGAAAGAATTGTCTCTTCAATAAATGGTAGTGGGAAAACTATATTCACACACAAGAGAATGAAATTGGACCCTTATCTCACATCATACACAAAAATCAACTTACAATACATTAAAGACTTAAACGTAAGACCTGAACCATAAAACTCCTAGAAAGAAACATAAGAGAAAAGCTTCTTGACATTGGTATTGGTCATGATGTTTTGAATATGACACAAAAAGCACAGGAAACAAAAGCAAAAGCAGACAATTGAGATTACATCAAACTATAAAGTTTCTGCACAGCAAAGGAAACAACCAACAGGGCTAAGATACAACCTATGGAATGGGAGAAAATATTTTCAAACCATACATCCGATAAAGAGTTAATATCCAAAATATATAAGGACCTCAAATAATAGAAAGAAAACAAATAACCCAATTTAAAAATGGGCAAAGGACCTGAATAGTTATTTCTCAAAAGAAGACGTACGAATGGCCAACAGGTAATATGAAAAAGTGCTCAACAACACTAATCATCAGAAAAATACAAATCAAAGCCACAATGAGCTATTACCTCACACCTGTTAGAATGGCTATTATCAAACAGACAAATGATAACAAGTTTTGGCAAGGATGTGGAGAAAAGAGAACCCCTATACACTGTTGGTGGAAATGTAAATTGTTACAGCCATCCTAGAAAACAATAGGGAGGTTTCTCAAAAAATTAAAACTAGAACTACCATGTGATTCAGTAATCTCACTTCTGGGTACACAGATGATCCTCGACTTATGATGGTGTTACATCTGCGAAGTTACACCTGTGGAATGTAACCCCATCATAAATAGAGGAGTGTACTGAATAGATATCACTTTCACACCATCATAAAGTTGAAAAATCCTAAGTTGAACCATAAGTTGGAGACTATCTGTATAACCAAAGGAAATAAAATCAGTATCTTATGTAGCTAATTTGCACACCCATATTCTTTGCAGCATTATTCACAATATACAAGATATAAAATCAACCTACATGTTCATTAACACATGACTGGATAAAGAAAATGTGATATACACACACACACACACACATAAACTGGAATATTTTTCAGCCTTTATAAAGAAAGAAATCTTGTCATTTGCAACAAGATGGATGAACTTAGAGGACATTACGATAAGTAAAATAAGCCAAGAACAGAAAGACCAATACTACATGATCTCATTTATATGTGAAATCTGAAAAGTTGAACTTATAGAAGCAGACAGTAGAATGGTTGTTGCCAGGGGTTCGGGATTAAGGGAAATGCAGATATTGGTCAAAGGGTACAAAATTTTTGTTGTGCTGGATGAGTAAGTTCTGTAAACCTAATGTACAGCATGATGACTATAATTAATAATATTTTGTTATATACTTGAAATTTGCTAAAAGAGTCATTCTTTAGTATTCTTACCATTAAAAAATGTTGTAAATATATGAGGTGATGGACATGTTAATTAGCTTTATTGTGATAATCATTTCATGGTGTATAAGAAAACATCACGTTATATACTGTAAATATATACAATTTTATTTATAAATTGTACCTCACTAAAAGTGAGAAAAAACTTAATAAAATATTTTTTTAAATTAAGTAATTAATTAATAAAACATACTAATGAAAGAAAAGCAGTGTTGAAAGGGACATCCTTTCTGAAGAAAGACTAATTGTTCCTGAAGGAAGACTAATTGTTATTAAAATATTTCAAATATTTTATTTTCATATGGGAGGCAGTGTAGTTCATGGTTTAAAGTATGGTCTCTTGAGTCAGATGCCAGGTTTTAAAACTTGCCTTATGATTCATCAGTTGTGGCAAGTCCCTTAACTCCCCTGCGTCTCTATTTTCTCATGTGTAATATAAGGATGATGACAGTACCTAACTTAAAAGGTTGTGAAAAATGCCAACATTTATGAGATACATGGAAGAGTGTCTGGTGTTCCATACATATTCTTTTTTTTTCAATTGAAGTAAATCATATATACAGAAAGATGCCTGCACAAATTCTAAGAAAATTATCACAAAAGAGAACATACCATATTATCTCTGCTTAGTTCTCCCAGAAGGTTCTTTGTGCCTCTTTTTCAATCACACTATCTCTTTCCTCACAAAGACAACTACTAATCTGTCTTATTACTGGATATTTATTTTAAAATAAATGAGAAAAAAATGAAGTCGAGTTACTAGTGAGAGGTGAAGCCAGCTGGGCTTCTGAGTCGGGTGGCGACTTGGAGAACTTTTCTGTCTAGCTAAAGGATTGTAAATGCACCAATCAGTGCTCTGTGTCTGGCTAAAGGTTTGTAAATGCACCAATCAGCACTCTGTAAAAACGGACCAATCAGCTCTCTGTAAAACGGACCAATCAGCACTCTGTAAAACAGACCAATCAACACTCTGTAAAACGGACCAATCAGCTCTCTGTAAAATGGACCAATCAGCTCTCTGTAAAATGGACCCATCAGCAGGATGTGGGTGGGGCCAAGTAAGGGAATAAAAGCTGGCCACCCTAACCAGCAGCTGCAACCTGCTCAGGTCACCTTCCAGGCTGTGGTTGTTCTTTCGCTCTTTGCAATAAATCTTGCTGCTGCTCACTGTTTGGGTCTGCATGGCCCTTATGAGCTGTAACACTCACCGCGGAGGTCTGCAGCTTCACTCCTGAAGCCAGCCAGATCATGAACCCACTGGGAGGAAAAAACTCCAGACACGTCCCAACATCAGAAGAAACAAACTCCGGACACACCATCTTTAAGAACTGTAACACTCATCGCGAGGGTCCGAGGCTTCATTCTTGAAGTCAGAGAGACCAAGAACCCACCAATTCTGGACACACTAGTACCTATCGTAATTCTATGTTTAACGTTTTGAGAAACTGCCAAACTTTTTTTCCAAAGCAGTTGTACCATTTTACATTTCCACCAGTAGTGTATTAGGGTTCCAGTTTTTCCACATCTTCATCTACACTCATTCTTACTCATCTTTTTCATTGTAGCCATCCTAGTGGGTGTGAAGTGGTATCTTATTGTGGTTTTGATTTGCATTTCCCTGAAAGCTAATGATATTGAGCATTTTTCATGTGCTTATTGGACACTTGTATATCATCTTGGAGAAATGTTTATTCAAATCTGTTTACCATATTTTAACTGAGTTATTTGTGTTTTTGTTGTTGAGTTTTAAGAGTTATTCATACTTTTTAGATACAAGTTCCTTATCAGATATATGATTTGCAAATACTTTGTACCATTCAGTGGGTTATGTTTTCACTTTTTTTATAGTGTCCTTTGGAGCACAAAAGCTTTTAATTTTGATGAAATCTAATTTATTTATTCTTTTGTTGTTTATGCTTGTGATTTCATATCTAAGAAGGCTTTCCCTAATCCAAGGTCATGATGATTTACTCCTTATTTTCCTCTAAGTGTTTATAGGTTTAGCTTTTACATTTAGGTCTGTGATCCCTTCTGAATTCATTTTTGTATATGGTTTGAGGGAGAGGTCTAACTTCATTTTTTTTGCATATGGATATCCAATTGTCCCAGTCCCGTTTGTTAAAAAGACTGTACTTTCCCTATTGAATTGAAACACCCTTGTCAAGAGTCAATTGGCTATAAATGTGAGGTTTTCTTTAGACTCTCAATTCTATTCTATTGATCTGTACGTCTACTTTTATGCCAGTACCATGCTGTTGTAATTACTGTATCTCTACAGTAAGTTTTGAGATTGGAACTAGTGGGTCCTCTAATTCTGATCTTTTTCAAGATTGTTTTACCATTCTGAGAACCTTGAATTTTCATATGAATTTTTGAACTAACTTGCCTATTTCTGCAAAGCTAGCTAGGATTTTCATAGGGATTGTATTAAATCTGTAGATCAATTGGAGTATTGCCATGTTAATAACAGTAAGTCTTTCAAATCATGAGCATGGAATGACATTCCATTTATCTAGGTTTTCTTTCATTTATTTTAACAATCTTTTATAGTTTTCAGAGTATACATTTTGCACTTATTTTGTTAAATTTATTCCTAAGTATTTTGTTCTTTTTGATGCTATTAAAAATGAAATTATTTCCTTAATTTTATTTTTAGATGGTTTATTGTTAATGTATAGAAATCCAATTTGTATATATTGATCTTGTACCCTGAAACCTTACTAAATTTTTAAAATTAGTTCCAATAGGTTTTTTGGTGTATTATTTAGGATTTTCAATATACAAGATCACATCATCTAAAAATAGAAGTTGTTTTACTTCTACCATTCTAATCTAGATGCCTTTTATTTCTTTTTCTTGTTTAGTTATCCTGGCTATAAACTCCAGCACAATATTGGATAAAAGTAGTTAGTGTGGGCATCTTCCTTTTGTTTCTGATGTTGGGGAGAAGTTGTCATTATTAAGTATGCTATTAGTGGTCAGTGTTTTGTAGATGTCCGTTATCAGAATGATGAAGTTTCCTTACATTCCTAGTTTGTTGAGAGGTTCTTTTTTATCATGAAGAGTTGTAGGATTTTATCAGATGCTTTTTCTGCATCTATTGACATGATCATATGGTTTTTGTCCATTATTCTGTCAATATGTGGTAATGCATTGATTGATGTTAAATTAACCTTGAATTCCTGAGATAAGTCCCAGTTGGTCATGATATAATCCTTTTTATATGTTGTGAGCATTTTGTTGAGGATCTATATTTATGATATGGTTTGGCTCTATGTCCCCACCCAAATTTCATGTTGAATTGTGATCCTGTGTGTTGGAGGTAGGGCCTGGTGGGAGGTGATTGAATCACGAGGGTGGATTCTAATGGTTCAGCACCATCCCCTAGTGTTGTCTCATGATAGAGTTCTCATGAGGTCTGTTTGTTTGAAGGTGTATAGCACCTCCCCCTTCACTCACCCTCTCTCCTGCTGGCCAAATGAAGATGTCCTTGTTTCTCCTTCATCTTCTGCCATGATTGTAAGTTAGTCCTAAGTCCTCCTCAGTCATGCTGCTTGTAAATCTTGTGGAACTGTGAGTCAACTAAACCTCTTTTCTTCATAAATGACCCACTCTCATGTAGTCCTTTATAGCAGTGTGAGAACAGATTAATGTAATTTGTAAGGAATAGTGGCTTGTAGTTTACTTTTATTAAGATGTTTTGTCTCATTTTGGTATCAGAGTGATACTGGCCTCATGGAATAAGTTAGCCAGTGGCCCTCCTCTTCTATATTTTGGAAGACTGTGAAAAAATAGTATTAAATTGTCTTTACATGTTTGGTGGAATAAATTAGTAAAGCTATCTGGGGATGACCTTTTCTTTGTGGGAAGTTTTTAGATTACTAATTCAGTCTCTTCTTATACATCTATTCAGATTTTCTATTTATTCTTGAATCAGTGTTGATAGTTTGGGTCTTTCTAGGAATTCTTCCATTTCATCCATGCTATCTGATTTGTTGGCATACAGTTGCTCATAGTATTTCCTTATAATCCTTTTTATTTCTATAAAGTTGACAGTAATATCACCTCTTTCATCCTGTTTAGTAATTTGAGTCTTCTCTCTTTTTATCTTGGTCAGTCTAGCTAAAGGCTTGTCCATTTTGTTAACCTTTTCTAAGACCCAACTTTTGCTTTTGTTGATTTTCTCCATTGGTTTTTCTCTATTTTATTAGTTTCTACTGTAATCTTTATTCTTTCGTCTGCTTTCTTTGGATTTAATTTCTCTTTTTCTAGTTTCTAGAGGTAGAAAATTATGTTATTGATTTGAGATCTTCTTTTCAATATAGGTGTTTAAAGCTAAAAATTTATCTCTAATTACTGCTTTAACTGCATCCTATAAAATTTTGTATATTATGTATTCACTTTTGTTCATCTCAAAGTATTTTCTAATTTCATTTGTGAGTATCTCCACATTTTTCTGCTATTGATTTCTAATTTCACTCCATTTTGGTCAGATAACATACCTTGTATGACTTTAATATTTTAAATTTATAAAAGCTTGTTTTACAGCCTAGCATATGGATCTATGCTGGAGAATGTTCCATGTGCAAAAAAGGTGATGCACTATTCATCAGAACAAGCTGTTTTACACAGTTTTCAGGGACATAATCCACTACTGATATAATAACTTTATGCAAGAGTTGGATTTTTCATCTCAACATGTTCCATCTGGTCTCTGGAAGAATTATTTCAGGTTGAAGTGGAAACCTAGCAACTATCTGGTTAACATGATCAATTTAGACAGCAGGAGGTCTGGCTGACTTACAGAGCTTAGCATTTAGCAACAATGAAGAGCTTGGAGTCTAGGTTTTCTGCAAGGCTAAAAATAGTTTGTTAAGAGACATTTCAGGAAGTTAAATAGTCCCTTCCCTGGGATTCTTCTCTTCAAAAATCAACAAAGCTAAAATCTCACATATCTTCTTATTTGACCATTGCTATTAACTATGCTGTAATGTCTTCCCACTGTTATCCAATTTGTCATTTGCAAGACACAGAATAGAGCTGGAGGTGGTTCTTCCAGAAAGCATTGTGTCAGGAACTTACTAATATCTCAAATAGTCACAGCTTCAAGGAGGCACATCAACCATACTGAAGGATTTTTTGAAACTATGTATTGTATAAAATAATATGAACTCCATTAATGAAACAGCATGAAATACAAACCACCTGATATGTGTGCCCCTGTCTGAGGACAGGTTACAAATACATTCTTGTCATTAATTTGTTCACTTTTAATTTAGTGTAAATGTATCTTTGACTAATGTAACTGTGTTTCAAAAAGAGCTTAACTACCAATAAAAATCAAATATTTCAAAAATTCTCAAGTTTATTTAAATAACCCAATAATATTGTGTTGCTTATATGTATATTTTGAGAAAAACATTTTTAAAACAAATTTTTAACAAGAGATACTAGAGATAAATTAAATATATCAAAATGTAAAATATAGTGCTTATTGTGTCTGTTTCTAGCAGTAACATATTATGAAAAATGTATTATCTTAAAAAAACCAAGATTTTATATGTGAAGAGAAAATATCTGGGAAGATCTATAAGAAAATAGCAACAGTGTTGACTCTGGAAAGAGAATTCAGGGTTGTCAGGGAGACTTACTTCATATTGTATATATTCATTATATAATGGATTTTATAACATGTAATGCATTACTTTAACAAAAAAGAATAGTTGAAAGCCAGAAAGTAAAGCTAAGCTTCTGCCACTTTGTTAACCATTTGCCCTGGTCACAGGCAGAATTTAATAGGAATCTAATGCATAGAATTCACAGCAGTTTAGAATTGGGGACTTTAAAGATCATCTGTTGTATTACATTAACTATTTCCTTTTATTTTATTTTATTATTATTATACTTTAAGTTTTAGGGTACATGTGCACAATGTGCAGGATAGTTACATATGTATACATGTGCCATGCTGGTGTGCTGCACCCATTAACTAGTCATTTAGCATTAGGTATATCTCCTAATGCTATCCCTCCCCCCTCCCCCCACCCCACAACAGTCCCCAGAGTATGATGTTCCCCTTCCTGTGTCCATGTGTTCTCATTGTTCAATTCCCACCTATGAGTGAGAACATGCGGTGTTTGGTTTTTTGTCCTTGCGATAGTTTACTGAGAATGATGATTTCCAATTTCATCCATGTCCCTACAGAGGACATGAACTCATCCTTTTTTATGGCTGCATGGTATTCCATGGTGTATATGTGCCACATTTTCTTAATCCAGTTTATCATTGTTGGACATTTGGGTTGGTTCCAAGTCTTTGCTATTGTGAATAGTGCCGCAATAAACATACGTGTGCATGTGTCTTTATAGCAGCATGATTTATAACCCTTTGGGTATATACCCAGTAATGGGATGGCTGGGTCAAATGGTATTTCTAGTTCTAGATCCCTGAGGAATCGCCACACTGACTTCCACAAGGGTTGAACTAGTTTACAGTCTCACCAACATTGTAAAAGTGTTCCTGTTTCTCCACATCCTCTCCAGCACCTGTTGTTTCCTGACTTTTTAATGATTGCCATTCTAACTGGTGTGAGATGGTATCTCATTGTGGTTTTGATTTGCATTTCTCTGATGGCCAGTGATGGTGACCATTTTTTCATGTGTTTTTTGGCTGCATAAATGTCTTCTTTTGAGAAGTGTCTGTTCATATCCTTTGCCCACTTTTTGATGGGGTTGTTTGTTTTTTTCTTGTAAATTTGTTGGAGTTCATTGTAGATTCTGGATATTAGCCCTTTGTCAGATGAGTAGGTTGCAAAAATTTTCTCCCATTTTGTAGGTTGCCTGTTCACTCTGATGGTAGTTTCTTTTGCTGTGCAGGAGCTCTTTAGTTTAATTAGATCCCATTTGTCAATTTTGGCTTTTGTTGCCATTGCTTTTGGTGTTTTAGACATGAAGTCCTTGCCCATGCCTATGTCCTGAATGGTAATGCCTAGGTTTTCTTCTAGGGTTTTTATGGTTTTAGGTCTAACGTTTAAGTCTAATCCATCTTGAATTGATTTTTGTATAAGATGTAAGGAAGGGATCCAGTTTCAGCTTTCTACATATGGCTAGCCAGTTTTCCCAGCACCATTTATTAAATAGGGAATCCTTTCCCCATTGCTTGTTTTTCTCAGGTTTGTCAAAGATCAGATAGTTGTAGATATGCGGCGTTATTTCTGAGGGCTCTGTTCTGTTCCATTGATCTATATCTCTGTTTTGGTACCAGTACCATGCTGTTTTGGTTACTGTAGCCTTGTAGTATAGTTTGAAGTCAGGTAGCGTGATGCCTCCAGCTTTGTTCTTCTGGCTTAGGATTGACTTGGCGATGCGGGCTCTTTTTTGGTTCCATATGAAGTTTAAAGTAATTTTTTCCAATTCTGTGAAGAAAGTCATTTGGTATCTTGATGCGGATGGCATTGAATCTATAAATTACCTTGGACAGTATGGCCATTTTCATGACATTGATACTTCCTACCCATGAGCATGGAATGTTTTTCCAAAAAAGAGAATTTTAGACCAATATCCTTGATGAACATTGATGCAAAAATCCTCAATAAAATACTGGCAAACCAAATCCAGCAGCACATCAAAAAGCTTATCCACCATGATCAAGTGGGCTTCATCTCTGGGATGCAAGGCTGGTTCAATATACGCAAATCAATAAATGTAATCTAGCATATAAACAGAACCAAAGACAAAAACCACATGATTATCTCAATAGATGCAGAAAAGGCCTTTGACAAAATTCAACAACCTTCATGCTAAAAACTCTCAATAAATTAGGTATTGATGGGATGTATCTCAAAATAATAAGAGCTATCTATGACAAACCCAGAGCCAATATCATACTGAATGGCCAAAAACTGGAAGCATTCCGTTTGAAAACTGGCACAAGACAGGGATGCCCTCTCTCACTACTCCTATTCAACATAGTGTTGGAAGTTCTGGCCAGGGCAATCAGGCAGGAGAAGGAAATAAAGGATATTCAATTAGGAAAAGAGGAAGTCAAATTGTCCCTGTTTGCAGATGACATGATAGTACATCTAGAAAACCCCAGTCTCAGCCCAAAATCTCCTTAAGCTGATAAGCAACTTCAGCAAAGTCTCAGGATACAAAATCAATGTACAAAAATCACAAGCATTCTTATACACCAATAACAGACAAACAGCCAAATCATGAGTGAACTCCCATTCTCAATTGCTTCAAAGAGAATAAAATACCTAGGAATCCAACTTACAAGGGACGTGAAGGACCTCTTCAAGGAGAACTACAAACCACTGCGCAATGAAATAAAAGAGGATACATTAACTGTTTCCAAACTAGTGTTGAGTTTGCCAGTAAATAAAACCACATTCCAGTAGAGCTAAAGAATATGGGCAGCTCTTGAAATTCACCTTAATGGAATTTGAGCTATAGTTGATGGTGTAGATTTCTGCTTTACTCCTTAGTGTCATAAATGCCAAGATTATTTCTTGCAGAAATGGGTAGGATGAGTAGAATAGGTGTTTGCCCTGAGCCTTCCATCTCCTCCCTAAGTTCCAAACACATTCCATTACAGATTCAGATTTTTGAATGAAGGCACTGTTATTTACTGAAATGCATGTGCTCCTGTGGGAAACAAGCAACGAAACTTAACCATGAATATTTGAGTCTATTAATTATTTCCTGAAAGTTGGAAGCAAGCATATGGGGAAAAGGAGAGGAGAAATTGGGAACACCATGGAGAGGAAAGAGAATACTGAAGAAAGCTTGGTCTGCTTTCCTCTTCTGCCTTATTAGTGTGTAATAAGCTTTAGAAAGTGGGTTTTGGTGGTAACTTTAGCCCGTCTAAAGCTGGACAACACCAGCAATTTCCCCAAGTCCAGTATACACACACACACACACACACACACACACACACACACACACACACACATATATATACATACAGTCTCCTCATTAAGTCCTACTCATCATTGAGGACTTCAACCATTCTTAACTGCCCATGGCATACTGACTACAACATCTCTCATAGTCTTTATAGCACTATATTTTAATTATTATTTTTCTTACTGCTCCTCTTCACCAACTCATAAAATCTTTGTGGGCAATGACTGTGTGTTCTATCACAGTATCTTCTAACACCACATCTGGCATATAGTAGGTACACAGTAAATTTTTATTGAGTGAATGAATGAAGAAAATGAAGCCACTTACCTGCCTTTTAACACTAAAACTGTAAATTTTTTCCAAAAAGAATATGAATTTTTAAAGAATTATGAACGTGTCCCCCTCCCAACAATGATTCTTATGAATTTTCCATGGCTATAGCTTGGGTGTGAGTCTTACAAACAGCATTTGGCAGCAGTGTCCTTCCATATTTTTCAGGAAGAAGGAATTCTAAGTGATACGTATTCAAAGAATTCTCAGGTTTTTGCATGGATATGAAGATTTGGAGTTGGTGGGGAGGAATGGTTGGAGGAATGGGTGATAGAGAAGAAAGGAGTGAGATGGAATATAAAGGACCAGCAACTATGGGTCGGGAAACCCAGGGTAAGAGCTGACAGAGGTTGGCAGAACCTCCAGGGCAAGTTTACTTTAGGTTGGCTATTCCCATTTCAAGTGTACACACGCCTCTGGAACTCCCTAAAGCCATTTGGAGGGGAAAACCACACCTACAGCTTCTGAAATGAAAAGTTCCTCCAGGCCTCCAGAAATTAGTCCCGTGGTCTTACTGTTACTCACTTCCTAGAAAAGTCATAGCTGGTCTATCCTGACCTTCAGAGCCTGCAGGAGTACAAACTCATTTTCCAAAGAATGATGATTCAAGAAGAATTTAGAGAAATCACTCAGGAAAGCCTCAGAAACAAATCTTTTTTGTCTTTTACTAAAACCTTCATGAACATTTTTACTGGGACTTTCTTTGGCAAGTTCTGGGTGAATCAGCATGAAAAACAAAGCAACATTGAAATTTAAATCTGTAAAGGATGTTATTTCCATTTTCTAAAAACTGCTTAGAACTTGAATGTGAAGTAATGATACATGCTTTCCGGCTTCATGTGAAGTCATACTTATAACCTGCAGCTTGGCATCATCTCTAGTTTTAGTGGTACTATTATTACCTATAGTTCTTTATTTTCTTCAACAACTTCAGTCTTGTTTTCCACCCTGGCATCGGTAACAGTAGTTCACCTTTAGAGAAAATATATTTACATTACCTTTACATGTGTATGCTTACTTAGCAAGCAGAAAGCCAGTTTTGAGAATACTCTGTCCATTATTTCCTCCTCTCTCATGCCAGACTCTTGAGATTTTAATATTTTAATTAAGGCAAGGTTCTTTCTTCCAGTCTGGTTACGTCTTTTCAGGCCAAGTGAGTATGGCCTATGGATTCAAGCCCTAGATTGTAGCAAGTAGAAACTTGTTGATAGTCCCTCCCTGAAATAACTGCCATCAACCAAAAGAAGCAGATAATCCACTTTTGTGCTTAGGGCAGCATGTTTCGTAGATGCCATGCTGCAGGCATACCTATGTGGGCTTGTGAGAAATGAGGAATCTGGCCTATGTGCTTCAGCATCTGCAAACAAGCAAGCTCACGGTTCATCCCAGTCCAGCTCTTCCATCAGAGGATGACACATGCACCATTATTTTAATAAAGTTCATGTGTCATGAATGAGTCTCATTCATCAATTGTCCCCCCAAAATTTTATTTCTTGCAACCACTACATTTCATCTTTCTCACAATGAATTCATATTATAGGTACTCACAGATGTATATATTGACCTACCAATTACTTCAAAAGAAAAAGAATGGAGAGGGATATAGCAAAGAGATATAATAGAGATAGATAGATGTAGATAGAATGCTTAAGGAACCACTGAATCAGTAAATCAAGCAACAAATGTGGGTGTTACTGGCATGCGTAGAATGATGGATGGATATTCTAGAAGCCTACATTAGGAGGACACTAAAACTTTCACTTTGTTCATACCCTGTCAAAGCTCTTGAGATGGTTAAATTTTTACTAACAGGATGTTTTCATTAAGAAGGAAAAAACCCCACATAAATGGTTGAAAGCTAACATCTAATCAAATCTAAGGATTTTCCCCCATTCTCTCATTTCTGGAGCAGATTGGTGCAATTTATTTTCCTGCCTTGGGCAGTTCAGCAGCAGCTGAGGTTGTAGTCACAACTTAGCAATGTGGCTCATGTGACTTATCCAAATAAGAGCACAATTAGCAAAATGTGTTCCCATAAATGGCAGTTTAAACACTAAACTCTGGAGAGAATCCAAATGAAATCTAACACAGAACAGCATGGGGAAAATGGTAAGTTCTGGTGAACTAAAATGCATTGGTCATGCCTTTGGCTGGAGAGGGTCAAAGTCAGAATGACTTGAGAGTTTTTAAAAAGTCACTACTAAAATTCCCAAGCCAAATAGCAGTCATTGCCTATAGCATTTTGTGAATGGGAAAAAATATGTAAGCTCTAAATGTTAGACTCAGGAGAATGTTGTATTTGTCAGACTAACAAAGCACTCTAACTTCAGCAATTCTAAATTTAGAACCAACGTTGAACTGTTGGAGTTCTGTGTCCATAAAACTTTGAACTGTTGGAGTTCTGTGTCCACAAGGGCTGAAAAAGGAAACTTCTTGGTTTTCACTCCCAGAGCCTGTAAGAATAAAAACTCGGCCGGGAGCAGTGGCTCACGCCTGTAATCCCAGCACTTTGGGAGGCCGAGGTGGGCGGATCACGAGGTCAGGAGATCGAGACTATCCTGGCTAACATGGTGAAACCCCGTTTGTACTAAAAAAAATACAAAAAAACTTAGCCGGGCGTGGTGGCGGGCGCCTGTAGTCCCAGCTACTCGGGAGGCTGAGGCGGGCGGATCACGAGGTCAGGAGATTGAGACTATCCTGGCTAACACGGTGAAACCCCGTTTCTACTAAAAAAAATACAAAAAAACTTAGCCGGGCGTGGTGGCAGGTGCCTGTAGTCCCAGCTACTTGGGAGGCTGAGGCAGAAGAATGGTGTGAACCCAGGAGGCAGAGCTTGCAGTGAGCCGAGATGGTGCCACTGCACTCCAGCCTGGGCGACAGAGTGAGACTCTGTCTCAAAAAAAAAAGAAAAAAAAAAAAGAATAAAAACTCCTTGATCCCAGGATCAATAGGAACAATGAAGGAATTCATTGTTTTTGTTTTTCTTTATATCTCAAACTCAAGTCGGTTATCAACCAGAGCTTGGCAATGATGCAGAACTGCAGACTTTTGTTTCTCAAATATGGATATGAGGAGACACAGAGGGTTTTGGAAAGTAGAGCTATGGAGCTGCCAACTTACAAAAGACACGTAGAGAAGAAGACAACGAAGAGCCTACAAATGCCCCCTTCCCTGCTCTGTAGCCCTCTTCTGGCTTGTATTCTGATGTGAAAAGCATTTCTACCTGGTTTCCCTTAGGAAGTAAAATTTGGCCTGAGCTCTGAAGTATGTGGAAGAAAGAAACAACGTATCAGACAAAGCAAACAGGCTGTGCAAAGGCTCTGTGGCAGAAATATGATGGCACATTCAAGGCACAGAAATAAGGTTAGTGTGGCTAGACTACAAGAAGTGAGGGGGAAAGTGGCTGGAAGGGTAACTAAAGTGTCAGATCATCAGGGCCTTGAAAACCATGTCACTTTCATTTGTATAGCCTTATATGCAGAACAATTAGTAGCCAGTGAAGGTTATTTGGGGAGAAACTACATGCCCAGATTCTCATTTAGCGATTGGTCTTTATGAATTGTGGTGAATAAATTAAAGGTGGAGAGACTAGATTCAAGGAGACCTTTCTTTTTTTCTTTTTATTTTTCTTTTTAACTTTTAATTTCAGAGCTACAACTGCAGGTTTGTTACATAGGTAAACTTGTGTCATGGGGGTTTGTTGTACTGATTATTTCATCACCCAGGTATTAAGTCTAGTAACCATTAGTTGTTTTTCCTGATCCTCTCCCTCCTCCCACTCTCTACCCTCTGAAAAGCCCCAGTGTGTGTTGTTCCCTTCTTTGTGCCCATGTGTTCTCATCATTTAGCTCCCACTTATAAGTGAGAACACGCAGTATTTGGTTTTCTGTTCCTGCATTAGTTTGCTAACGATAATGGCCTCCAGCTCCATCCAAGTGCCTGCAAAGAACGTGATCTCATTCTCTTTTACGGCTATGTAGTATTCCATGGTGTATATCTACCACATTTTCTTTATCCAGTCTATCATTAACGGGCATTTAGATTGATCCCGTGTCTTTGCTATTGTGAATAGTGCTGCAATGAACATACACATGTGTGTGTCTTTATAATAGAACGATTTACATTCCTTTGGATATATATCCAGTAATGGGATTGCTGGCTGGAATGGTATTTCTGTCTTTAGGTCTTAGAGGAATCACCACCATCTTCCACAATGGCTGAACTAATTTACACTTCCACCAACAGCCTATAAGTGTTCCTTTTTCTCCACAACCTCACCAGCATCCATTATTTTTTGACTTTAAAAATAGCCTTTCTGACTGGTGTGAGATGGTATCTCATTGTGGTTTTGATTTGCATTTCTCTGATGATCAGTGATGTTGGTTTTTTTTTTTTAATTATACTTTAAGTTATAGGCTACAAGTGCACAACATGCGGGTTTGATACATAGGTATACATGTGCCATGTTGGTTTGCTGCACCCATCAACTCGTCATTTACATTAGGTATTTCTCCTAATGCTATCCCTCCCCCAGCCCCCCACCCCCCGACAGGCCCCAGTGTGTGATGTTCTCCGCCCTGTGTCCATGTGTTCTCATTGTTCAATTCCCACCTATGAGTGAGAACATGCGGTGTTTGGTTTTCTGTCTTTGTGATAGTTTACTGAGAATGATGGTTTCCAGCTTCATCCATGTCCCTGCAAAGGACATGAACTCATCGTTTTTTATGGCTGCATAGTATTCCATGGCATATATGTGCCACATTTTCTTAATCCAGTCTATCTATCATTGGTGGATATTTGGGTTGGTTCCAAATCTTTGCTATTGTGAATAGTGCCGCAAGAGACATACATGTGCATGTGTCTTTATAGTAGCATGATTTATAATCCTTTGGGTATATAGATGTTGGTTTTTTTTCATATGATTGTTGGCCACATGTATGTCTTCTTTTGAGAAGTGTCTATTCATGTCCCTTGATCACTCTTTAATGGGGTTGTTTGCTTTTTTCTTGTAAATTTGTTTAAGTTCCTTATAGATGCTGGATATTAGATCTTCGTTGGATACATAGCTTGCAAAAATTTTCTCCCATTCTCCCAGGTTGTCTTTTTACTCTGCTGACAGTTTCTTTCGCTGTGCAGAAGTTCTTTAGTTTAATTACTCCCATTTGTCAATGTCTGCTTTTGTTGTGATTGCTTTTGGCATCTTTGTCATGAAATCTTTGCCTGTGCTTATGTCCTGAATGGTATTGCCTAGGTTGTCTTCCAGGGTTGTTGTTGTTTTTTCTTTTATAGTTTTGGGTTTTATATTTAAGTCTTTAATCCATCTTGAACTAACTTTTCTATACGGTTTAAGGAAGTGGTCCAGCTTCAGTCTTCTGCATATGGCTAGCCAGTTATCCCAGCATCATTTATTGAATAGGAAATCCTTTCCCCATTGCTTGTTTTTGTCAGACCAGATAGTTGTAGGTGTGCAGTCTCATTTCTGGGTTATCTTCTCTGTTCCATTGTTCTATGTGTCTGTTCTTGTACCAGTACCATGCTTTTTTGGTTACCGTTGCCCTGTAGAATAGTTTGCAGTTGGGTAGCATGATGCCTCCAGCTTTGCTTTTTGCTTAGGATTGTCTTGGCTATTGGGGCTCTTTTTTGGTTTCATATGAATTTTAAAATAGTTTTTTCTAGTTCTGTGAAAAACGTCATGGTAGTTTAATGGAAACAGCATTGAATCTATAAATTGCTTTGGAGAGAATGGTCATTTTAATGATATTGATTCTTCCTATCCATGAACATTGAATGTTTTTCCATTTGTTTGTATCGTCTCAATTTCTTTGAACAGTGGTTTGTAGTTCTTCAAGGAGACTTTTCAAGAGACTATTAATCCAGGCAAGAAATGATTGTAGCTTGGTCTAGTGTGGGAGCAGAGGAGACAGATGGAAGTGGATGAGTGTAGGAGGGAAAATTCACAGGGATTGTTGATGGATTGACCATGGAGAATAACACAGATGGAGGTGCCAGAGATTATTCCTGGGTTTCTATCATGTCCAGTTTGGTGGAACTACTAACTAAAAAATAAAAAACACTAAAAGAGGGTCAGATATGGAGAGAAAGATCACACTTGGACCTGTGGAATTTGAGGTGTTTTTGAAACTTGGAAGATGTGTGTTAAGTAGGATGTTGGATATGCTGGTCTGAACCTCAGAGGAGAGATTTGGGGTGGAGTTATACCACTTTTAATATTCAGTCAAGGAAGTGGGTGAGTTTGCCTCATCGGAAAAGTTATACAGAGAGAAGAGAAAAGGGCCTCAGACAGAGTAAGCTTTGAGAAACTCTATCAATGGGCCTATAGAGGAGAATCCACCTCCTACAGAGATAAGAGGAAAACCAGAAGTAAACAATGTCAGGAAAAGAGAGTATCAATAATTAGTTAGCTAAAATGTAATAATGTCAGGATTAAAAGAAGTGCCTGAATGAGGAAAATGTACAAGGTGGAAACTTTTTAAAACTTGACCTTTAATAGAGATAAAAGTGGTACTATTAATCAAGGGAGTAGTCGGTTGCAATAATTCCAAGGTGTAAAAGTTACAGGTGTTACTGAACTGAATTGAACTGGGGCCTGCTCATCCAGCACAGTAAGGCCAAACATCCACACTGAGGTTTGCAGCAGGAAAAGGAGGGTGTTTATTTGCAGGACATCAAGCAAGAATTGGGCAGCTCATGCTTAAGAACCAACCTCCTCAGTGGCTTGCAAGCAAGGGTTTTTAAAGGCAGGAGAAATTTTCAGGAAAGCAGAAGTTAAAGGCAAATTTGTAAACTGGTACATGGAAACTATACATTGGTTTGGCCTTAAAGGGGGGATATCTTAAGCAGGGGTTCACAGGTCATAAGAAGATTCAAAGATTTTCTGATTTGCAATTGGTTAAGGAAGAGAAGCTTTGTTTAAAAATTTGGGATCACCAGAAAGGAATGTTAGATCTGACTCGTGGGTGTAACTTCCTCACCCACAAGGACTCAGACCCTCAGGAAGGACTTCAGAACATAGAATGGTGGTCAGGGTTCAGTCCTTAGTTCCCCCTTATCTGAGGTCTGCCTGCCAACAGATCTGTTTGATGGGGGTCTGTGGGTGTCTGGGTTTCTGAAAAACAACTTAGGGACTTCTTATATATAAGAAACCTTTGGTTTCTATAGGGAAACAAACATCTCATGACTCTAACTTCCTTGGCTATTGTTTTAAGCTACTATTACCTTTTTGCTTATCAAGTTGCTCATTTAATTCTCAGGGCTAGCTAGGTAGAATTTCCAGAATTTCCCTTGAAGAAACTCAAGATTTTCCTTTATTTCCATGCTTGGGGGGTGGGGATGGGAGTGTATGGCAGGCCCCTAAGAGGCGTCCCTGCTTTGTCTCATAGGTTCGTCAGAATGGGGTGTCCTCAGATGTGATTTGCAGTTGTGGGTTCTGATATGGATTTATCTAGGATTTGGTGGCAAGAGATGTGGAGATTAGGACTAGGACTGAGTCACTGTTTCAGGGGATAGCCTGGGGATGACCTAGGGAATTGTTAAGGAATAAGAGGTTACTATTTCTTTACACGGTGAGGATTGTCTTTTTTTTTTTTTTTTTTTTTTCAGTCCAACCAGTGATTCCCAACTGACTTGACAGATGCTAACTTGCTATATTGCTTCTGCCACAATAATTTTTCCACAATGATTCTTAACCTATTACAAATGTATGGAAATAAATTAACCTGAGTACACTTGATTTGGTTACATTCTAAACATATAACTTTAGGAATGAGTCCACTTAATCATATAAGAAACTAAATGAAGATACCAGCATTGAGGCTGAAAAAGCTGATGAATGTAGAAGTTTTGAGGGCAAATGATTGTATGTAGGATAGGAGGGAGATGATGTAGAAGAGGTCAAGTCTGCAGTCCTGGGTGAGTGGGAGGAAGAGAGAAGTCAGACAGCAGGATCTATTTGAGGAGAGGTGCAGACAGTTTTGAGCATGTTTTGCTTGAGACCCTGGCATGAAGTCTACGTGGATTTTTCCAAGAGTCTGTTATAAACATTTGGCTGTTATTTTGTTGGAAACATTTTACCGTTATATGGGATGTCATACAACAATGAAAGTGCTGAGCTTCTCAGGGACTCTGGGGTGCAAATAAGCTCACTTTTCACTAGGACCTCCTCCACCCCAACCCCTACAGGTATTTAGGTTGTAACTTCCTCAAGCAGTTCTTTCCACATCATGTAGCTCTGGTCCATGCCATGTGTGCCAATGGTAATCAAACCTTTCATCCTAACCATCACTAACTGGATGGGCGTCCCAGCCAAAAGCAACCAATCTCTGTGGAGAAAAGAGAAGCCAACGTCCTCGGAGAAGGTACGAAATAACATCACCTGAAGCTGGGAAAGGCTTCAAGAACTTAGGTTTTTAAGGATTAGTGATCATTTTACTTTCTCAGTTATTTGTTAATATGTTGAATTACATTGGTTTTTAAATGTTAAACTCTTGTTTTCTCGGAATAAGTCTTATTTGGTCATGACGCATTAACTTTTATACATATATCTGGATTTTATTTGCTAATATTTTGTTTAGAATGTTGGCATTTATGTTCATGGAGATGGACTGACATTAATTTTCATTTCTTGTAAAGTTTTTTGCAGATTTTTTGTGTCATGGTTATATTCATATCATAAAATGAATTGGGAACCTCTGGTTTCAGCTCCAACGTGTAAAGAGCTTAGAAGTTGTCACTTCCACCCTTATAATAAGAAAAGCCTGAACAAACTGAAAATCAATGATTTTTCTTGGACCCATCAGAGAGCTGAAGTTGCAAGGTAGACCACCATTCTGAAATTGGGGGAGACAGGCAAATCCAGGGAAGTACAGCTAATATTTGCATATCTGGAGCAGAAGCCACTTGGAGCCATAAACTGTTAGGAACACTTAAATGGTAATTTTGATAAATTGCTAGAGGCTGAGTGTGAACTAGCATGAGACTGAGAAATTTCCAGGGCCACTGTCTTAGTAGGGCCCTCATATATTCATGGATTCTATTTTCAAAAACCTCATTAGTTTCTCCCCTACTGGCTCTGGTGGGGTAGAGCAGGGGGAGAAAACAAATCTTTATGAAATAAACCCAATGTATGCTCCATAGCAAAGGCATCTCCAGGGACAAACAGGCTTTTCCAGAGCCTTATCCCACCTGGGCAAAGGGCATTGATCCCCCTCTACTTTCCTCTAGCCTTCCTGTCTCACCTAACAGGGAGGAAAAAGTGAAGACACACTTGTGAAGGACAGTGTCCAGGAACACAGGCCCACCAAAAAGCTGAGATTTCATCATAAGATTATAGAATACTTTTGTTCTGTATACTAATATGCTCCCGTATAATGAAAGTAGTTTATATGGACAAGAATTGAATATAGAGAAGCACAAAACAAATTTATTGAAGTGATGGAAATGTCTCATGTCTTAATTAGGGTGACAATATTCTGGGTGTATAAATCCATCAAAACACATAGAACTGTCATCTTAAATCTGTGCATTTTATTTTACCTAAATTATACCAAAATAAAAAACATATAATGGGAAAAAATACATTATAGCAGAAAGAGCTATAAGATACAGACTCTCTCTGAGCAGGAGTACTTAGGGAAACCCAAAGTCAACAAAGGAGACAGAAACAAAGACGTTAAAGGAATTTGAAGCCTTTGGCACCTACAGCCACCATAAACATTAAAGACATCCCAACTCCCAGCCAGATTAATATAAAAGCTTACACTAAAGGGCTATTTATATTATGTCTGACTTTCAACAACAGAATGAATTGGGAAGCAGTTTTTCTTTTTCTGTTCTTTGAGTTTGGTTACAATTGGTATTATTAATTCTTTACATATTTGGCACAATCCACCAGTGAAGCCACTTGGGTCTAGAGTTTTCTTTATGGGAAGTCTTTCACTAGTGGATTCAATTGTTTTAACAAATATAAGACTACTCAAATTTTCTTATATTTTTAGTGTCAGTTTGGGTACATTGTGTATTTTAAGGAATTTGCTATTCACTGAAGTGTCATATATTAGTATTTTCTTTTAGCATTAGTAAGATCTATAGTTAATGTTTACTTCTTTATTTTTAATATTAGTAATGTGTTTCCTCTCGAACAGTTTTACTGGCATGTTATTAATTTTGTTAATCTTTTCAGACATCACTTTTGGCTATTTTGATGTTTTCTATTCTATATTAATTTTTTATTTCACAACATTTTCCTAGTGTCTTTATTTTTACTTCCTTCTATTTCCCTTGGATTTTATTTGATGCTCTGTTTCTAGCTTTTTGAGACAAAAGCTTAGATCATGAATTTTTGGCTTTTATTGTTTTCTAATATATGTAAATAAAACTATAACTTTTCCTCTAAACTCTATAGCTGCATCTCACAAATTTTTATTTGTCATGTTTTCATTATGTCAATTTTTTAAAACTTTCTAATTTCTTTTGTTATTTTTTGGATCGTGACTCATAAACAAGTATATTGTTTTATTTCCAAACAAGATTTTTATGGTTATCTTTTATTATTGATTTCTATCTTAACTAGGGTCAGAGAACACATTCTGAACTATTTCAAATTCTTTAATATTTGTTGGGACTTTAAAACCCAGAATATGGTCAATTTTGGTATAGTCCAAGTTCACTGATAAAAATGTGTATTCTATTGTTGGCCACAGTTTTGTATACATGTCAATTAACTCAATTGTATTAATTTTGTTATTCTTGACTGCTATATCTTTTTTTTTTTTTTTTTTTTTGGCAGAGCTAGCTGAGGTTTTATTTTGGACAAAAAAAAAAAAAAAAAAAAAAAAAAAAAGCAGATATGGCGTCCTCAGGCAGTAAACTCCCCCTCGAATGGGCTGAGGGCTAGCGCTGAGCCTCAGGTGAGCCTCCCTCCCGTTCCCTGTGCTCCCCTGCACAGCAGCCTCCCTCCCAGGCTCTGGGGCAGCCGCAGGAGGGGCAGGCTGGGAGGGGCTGCCGCAGCTGTTCCCTTGGGAGGGATGTCAGAGGACTGGAACACCAGCTTCCCATCACGGGTCTCGATCTTCTTCACAACCACGGCCCTGGTGGAGCTGGTGCGGCTGAAGGAGCTGGAGCCCGCACCAGAGCCAAAGCTGGAACCCAGGCCGTAGCTGAGGCCGGGGTTTGTGAGGCCCCCATAGGCGGAGCTCAGACCACCTGCATAGCCGCTGGTGGTCTTCCTATGGGTGCTCATGTTCTGCATCCCAGACACCAGCCGGCTCTCCTCGCCCTCCAGCAGCTTCCTGTAGGTGGCGATCTCTATGTCCAGGGGCCAGCTTGACATTCATCAGCTCCTGGTATTCACGCAGAGGCCGCGCGATGTCCTGCTTGGCCCGCTTCAGGGCGGCCTCCAGCTCGGACAATTTGGCCTTGGCATCCTCAACGGCCAGCTCCCCACGCTGCTTGGCATCTGCGATGGCGGCCTCCAGGGAAGCTCGCCCTCAATCTCAGCCTGGAGCCAGCTGATGTTCGGGCTGATGTTCATCTCGGAGAACTCAAGTCTTTGTATGCCCCGGGTCATCCCCATGCTTCCCAGCCAGCGTCTGAAGTTCCTCATACTTGATCTGGTACATGCTCTCAGCCTCAGCCCAGCTGCGGTTGGCAATCTCCTCGTACTGCGCCTTGATCTCAGCGGTGATGCTGTCCATGTCCAGGGAGCGGCTGTTGTCCATAGACAGCACCACAGATGTGCTCGAGATCTGGGACTGCAGCTCCCGGATCCCCTCTTCATACAGCTGCCTGAGGAAGCTGATCTGGTCAGTGAGCCCTTCCAGGCGAGACTCCAGCTCTACCTTGTTCATGTAAGCTTCATCTACATCTTTGATGAGGACAAATTCATTCTCCATCTCTGTACACTTATTGATCTCATCCTCATACTTGTTCTTGAAGTCCTCCACCAGCCCCTGCATGCCTGCATGTAGCCAAGCTCCGCCTCAGGCTTCAGCTTCTCCTGGCCCAGAGTCTCCAGCTGCCGCCTAAGGTTGTTGATGTAGCTCTCGAACATGTTGTCCATGTTGCTCTGAGCCATTTTCTGCTGCTGCAGGAGGCTCCACTTGGTCTCCAGCATCTTGGTCTGCTGCTCCAGAACTGTACCTTGTCGATGAAGGAAGCAAACTTGTTGTTGAGGGTCTTGATCTGCTTCTTCTCCTGGGTGTGCACAGCCTGGATGTTGGGGTCCACCTCCAGGTGAAGGGGGCTCAGCAGGCTCTGCTTGACCGTGATGGTGGTGATGCTTCCCATGCCACTGACTCCACCATAGCCTCCGCCCATGCCATCCCGGAAGCTGCTGCTGCCCACTTGGGAGAAGCTTGAGGAGCTGATGTGGGCACCGGGCCCACTTGTGTAGGAGCGGCTGCTGAAGGCCCGGGGGCCAGAGGCGGGCACCTTGTAGGACTTCTGGATCACCCTGGTGGACATGGTGGACGCAGGAGTGGAGGCAGGCAGGCTGAACCAGGCGGAGATTCCAGAAGGAGCAGAGAAGCTGCTTCTTGGTGGGCAACTGCAATATCTTTACTGTTATATTTTTCATTTGCTTGTACTATCAGGCACTGATAAGTTTGTTAATATTAATTATGGATTTTTCTATTTCTGTACATTTCTGCTTTATACACTTTTCAGGTATATTATTGGGTGTATACAATAATAGTTTTTATTAGTTTCTCCTATTTATTGGTATGAAATATCTCTATCTCAAACAATTCTTCATGCCTTGAATTACATGTTGGATAATATTATTTTGGCTACCTTATTTTCTTTTGGTACATACTTTTTAATCCTTTTTGCTGTAAATCTTTCTGTGTCCTTATATTGATATCTTCCTTTTAGGCAGTGTAAAGTTGGGCAGGGTTTGTTTCTAGGCATCTTATTCTGTCCATTAGTCTATCATTATATCAATACTATATATACTGCCATAAGTATTATAGGTAATTATTGGTATCCAGTAAGGATATTTTCTCTTTAGGGGTGTCTTGGCTATTTTTACACTTTGTTCCTTCATATTTGTTTTAAATCTTTTTGTCAAGTTACACGCGCACACACACACACACACACACACACACGTGCCTGCTGGGTTTGGGTTGCAATTGCACTGAATCTGTTGATCAACTGGAGGAAAATTGATATCATCACAATATTAAGTCTTCCTACCCATGACTACCGTTTCCACTTAGAACTTTTTAATGACTTTCAATATAGTATTTTATTTTCACAATAAATATATTACATCTTTTTAACTACTTTTATTTCTAGGAACTGCACAGTTTTAATGCTAAGTTCATTTTCTGTCACTGGAATATAGAAATGTTATTGAAATTTTTAACTTTTTATTTTGAAATAATTTTAGATTTATAGAAGAGTTACAATGATAGTGTATAGAATTCCCATATGCCCTTCACCCCGCCTCCCCTAATGCTCACATCTGATATGGTTTGTCTGTGTCCCCACCCAAATCTCAACTTGAATTGTATCTCCCAGAATTCCCATGTATTGTGGGAGGGACGTGGGAGAGGTGATTGAATCACGGGTGCTGGTCTTTTTCCCATGCTATTCTCGTGATAGTGAATAAGTCTCATGAGATCTAATGGGTTCATCAGAAGTTTCTGCTTTTGCTTCCTCCTCATTTTCTTTTGCCACTGCCATATAAGAAGGGCCTTTTGCCTCCAGTCATGATTCTGAGGCCTTCCCCGCCATGTGGAACTGTAAGTCCAATTAAATCTCTTTTTCATCCCAGTCTCGGGTATGTCAGAAAGCGTGAAATGCTTTCATGTCAGCAGCATGAAAACAGACTAATACAACATCTTACATAACCATGGCACAATTATCAAACTAAGAAATTAACATTAGTACCATACTGTCAACTAAATTATATGTGTTATTTAGATTTTCTCAGTTTTTCTGCCAATATCTTTTTATCTGTTTGAAGATCACACGCAGGGTAACCCCTTGTATTTAATCACGTTGTCTCCCTAGTCTCTTCCAATGTGTAGCAGCTTCTTGGTTTTGCTTCTCTTTCATGACCTTGACCCTTTTGAAAGAGTACTAGCCAGATATTCTATAGAATGTTTCACAATTTGGATTTGTAAGGTGTTTTCTCATGATTAGACTTGAGTTATAGATTTGGAGGAAGAATACAGCATAAGGGAAAGTGCCTTTCTCATTGCCTCATTTCAAGGAGTACATGGCATTAACTTATCATTGGTGATATTAGACTTGATTATTTGGTTAAGGTGGTGTCTGCCAGGTTTCCCCACAGTGAATTTATTATTTTTTTCCATATTTAATTTGTTAAAAGTGAGTCATTAAGTTCAGTCACATTCAAGGGGAAGAAATTAAACTCCACCTCCTTGAGGAAGGCATATGAAAAAATTCTGTGGTAATGTGTTAAGTCCACCAGAGTAATTACTAAACTGGGGAGAAATACTTGGAGACTACACAAATACACTTTTCTCCTTAAAGTTTTGTCCACCAATTTACCATTCATCAACAGGTACTACCTACAGCAGTCATCACTGTGGTGTTCTAATGCTGATATACTGTTTTCTTTATTTCTTCTATACTCATTAATTGGAATTATTCTTTAATGAAGATCTGTCCTTTCTTCCCCATTATTTATATCTTTGATCATTTATTTGTATCAAGGTGGATTCATGGATAATTTTATTCTTTGAGTTATAACCCAATATTATCATTATTTTTATGTTCCTCAATTGGTTATTGACCCTCTTTCAGTTTGGCTCCTGTGTTCTTATGGCATGCCTCCACTTCTAACCCCTTTCCCTTTTTTAGCCCTTCCTTACTTAGTAATACTACAAAATGGGTAAAGTATTTTTCTTCCTTTAGCTTTAAAATCAGACATTCTCCAAGGAGCTGTGGTTCCTTTTATTGAAGGGTGGTATTTTAAAACCCAGATCTTGGTGCTGGGTATACCTGTTACTATTGAAATGTTACTGCTTCTAGGACCTCTCAGAGCTAAAAAGTTACACACCCGCACACACTCAAACCCATGTATACAAATATACATCTATATTTATTTTTATCTCTCTCTACTTTTATTTATATCTATCTATCTATCAACATGAGCTCATGCTGATATCTCTGACTCTGCTGTAGCACCACAGGATTCATTCTGTCCTCCCCCACCCCTTCATTTACTTGTAATTTCTTTCTTTGACAGTGTGAAATCTGGGCTCATTAACTTTAATATAGTTACTTATTTGATCAATCCTAGTAGGCATATAAAGTAGTTTCAGAAATGCTAACCCTTATCCCTATGGGAAAAAGTTTCCCAACCAGAATACAATGTTTATTTATAGTTCTTTTTGTCTTTAGACATAAAATTTCCAGTCAAAAATCATTTTACTATTTTCCAGGACACAACATACAAAAATCTCTGGGATGCAGCAAAAGTAGTGTTAAAAGGAAAGTTTATAGTGCTAAACACCTACATCAAGAAGTTATAAACACCTCAAACTAACAATTTAATATCATACCTAGAGGAGCTCGAAAAAAAAAAAAAACTAACCTCGAAGTTAGCAGAAGAAAAGAAATAACTAAAACCAGAACAGAACTGAATGCAATTGAGAACCCCACATCCATGCAAATGATCAACGAAAGCAAAAATTGGTTCTTTGAAAGGATAAACAAGATCAATAGAACACTAGCTCGATTAACAAAGAAACAAAGGAGAAGATCCAAATAGGCACAATCATAAATGACAAAGAAACATTAAAACCAATTCTATAGAAACACAGAAGTTACTCAGAAATGTGAGTACCTCTGAACACCTCTGTGCACACAAACAAGAAAATCTAGAGAAAGTGGATAAATTTCTGCAAACACACAACTTCCCAAGACTGAATCTGGAAGAAATTAAAATCCTGAACAGACCAATAACAAGTTCTGAAATTGAGTCAGTAATAATAAAAAAAAAAAAAAACAAACTCCTACCAACCAAAAGAAGCCCAGGACCAGGTGAATTCACAGACAAATTCTACCAGATGTATAAAGAAGAGTTGGTGCCAATCTTAGTGACAACTTACACCACTATTCCAAAAAATCAGGGAGGAGGGATTATTCCCTAACTAATTCTATGAAACCATCATCACCCTGATGCCAAAATCTGGCAAAAACACAATGAAAAAAGAAAACTACAGGCCAATATCGCTGATGAACATAGATACAAAATTCCCCAGCAAATTACTAGAAATCCAAATCCAGCAGTACATCAAACTTTAATCCATCACAATCAAGTAGGCTTCATTTCTAAGATGTAAGTTTGGTTCAGCATATGCAAATCAATAAATGTGATTCACCACATAAGCAGAATAAAAAACAAATACCACATAATCATCTCAATAGATGCAGAAAAAGTTCTTGATAAAATTTAACATCCCTTCGTGATAAAAACCCTCAACAGGCTAGGCCTTGAAGGAACATACTTCAAAATAATAAGAACCATCTATGACAAACCCACAGCCAACATCAAACTGAATGGGCAAAAGCTGGAAACATTCCCCTTGAGAACCAGAACAAGACAAGAATGCCCATTCACCACTGCTATTCAACATAGTACTGGATGTCCTAGCCAGAGCAATCAGGCAAGAGAAATAAATAAAGGTCATCCAAATAGAAAGAGAAGAAGTTAGACCGTCTCTGTTTGCAGACAATCTGATTCTGTACCTAGAAAACCCCATAGTCTCTGCCAAAAAGCTCCTAGATTTGATAAACAATTCCAGTAGTTTCAGGATACAAAATTAATGTACAAAGCTAGTAGCATTTCTATACACCAACAATGTCCAAGTTGAGAACCAAATCAAGAATGCAATCTCATTCACAGTAGCCACAAAAAGAATAAAATATCTAGGAATACAGTTAACCAGAGAGGAGAAAGATGTCTACAATGAGAATTACAAAACACTTATCAAATAAATTACAGATAACACAAACAAATGGGAAAACATCCCATGCTCATGAATAGGAAGAATCAATATCATTAAAATGTCTCTACTGCCCAAAGCAACCTACAGAGTCAATGCTATTCCTATCAAATTACCAACATCATTTTTCACAAAATTAGAAAAAACTATTTCAAAACTCACTTGCAACCAAAAAAGAGCCCAAATAGCCAAAGCAATCCTAATCAAGAAGAACAAATCTGGAGGCATCACATTATCCAATATCAAAGCTTACGGTAACCAAAGCAATGTGGTACGGGCACAAAAACATACATACAGACCAATGGAATAGAACAGAGAACCCAGAAATAAAGAATCACACCTACCACCAACTGATCTTTGACAAAGTCAACAAAAATAAGCAGTGATGAAAGAACTCCCTATTCCGTAAATGGTGCTGAGATAACTAAGTATATGCAGAAGAATGAAACTGGACACCCACCTATCACCACATACAAAAATTAACTCAAGATGGATTAAAAACTTAAATGTAAGACCTTAACTATAAGAATCCTAGAAGAAAACCTAGGAAATACCCTTCTGGACATAAGCTTTGGCAAATAGTTTATGACCAAATTCTCAAAAGCAATTGCAACAAAAATAAAAATTGACAAGTGGGACCTATTTAAGCTGCAGAGCTTCTGCACAGCAAAAGAAACTATCAACAGAATAAACACACAACCTACAGAATGGGGGGAAATATACACAAACTATATATCTGACAAAGGTCTAACATCCAGAATATACAAAGAACTCAAACAAATAAACAAGCAAAAACAACCCCAACGCAAATGTCCATCAATGATAGACTGAATTAAGAAAATGTGGCACATATACACCGTGGAAAACTATGCAGCCATAAAAACGGATGGTTTCCATGTCCTTTGCAGGGACATGGATGCAGCTGGAAACCATCATTCTCAGCAAACTATCACAAGGACAGAAAACCAAACACTGCATATTTTCACTCATAAGTGGGAATTGAACAATGAGAACACTTGGACACAGGGCAGGGAACATCACACACTAGGGCCTGTCATGGGGTGGGGGGCTGGGGGAGGGATAGCATTAGAAGAAATACCTAATGTAAATGACGAGTTAATGGGTGCAGCAAACCAACATGGCACATGTACACCTATGTAACAAACCTGCACGTTGTGCACATGTACCCTAGAACTTAAAGTATAATAATTTTTAAAAAGTGGACAAAGGACATGAACAGACATTTCTCAAAAGTAGACATACATGCAGCCAAGAAATATGAAAAAAATGCCCAAATTTACTAATCATTAGAGAAGTGCAAATCAAAACCACAATGAACTATCATCTCAAACCAGAATGGCTATTACCAAAAACTCAGAAAATAACAGATTTTTTGTTGTGGAGAAAAGGGAACACTTGTACACTGCTGGTGGGAATGTAAATTAGTTCGCCACTGTGGAAAGCAGTTTGGAGATTTCCTAAAGAACTAAAAATGCAACTACCATTCGACCCAGGAATCTCATCACTGGGTACATACCCAAAGGAAAATAAATAATTCTTTCAAAAAGATACATGCACTTATATGTTCATCACAGCACTGTTCACAATAGCAAAGACATGGAATCAACCATGGTGCCCAACGATGGTGGATTGGATAAAGGAAATGTGGTATACATACACCATAGAATACTACACAGCCATAGAAATGAAGAAAATTATATCCTTTGCAGCAACATGGATGCAGCTGGATGCCATTATCCTAAGTGAATTAATGCAGGAATGGAAAATCAGATTCTACATGTACTCACTTAACAAGTGGGTGGGTACTCGTGGACATAGAGATGGGTATAATAGACACTAGGGACTACTAGAAGGATGAAGACAGGATGGGGTAAGGGTTAAAAAACTAACTGTCGGGTACTATGCTTACTTCCTGGGTGAGGGGTTCAGTCACACTCCAAATCCAGCATCATGCAATATACCCACGTAAAAAGCTTGCACATGTACCCCTGAATCTAAAATTACAAATTGAATTAAAAAAGAAATAAAATAATAGTTTATACAGTTAGATTTGTCAGTCTGCATTCATTCCATCCTATGTTCTCCAGACATCCCAAATGATTTTTAAAATTTTCATACAGTAAACTTCACTTTTAGTGATGTACAGTTCTGTGAGTTTTGTCGAATTCAGTCATAGATTCACCAACACGGTACCATATAGAATAGTTCCATCAGTCCATAAAATTCTCTTCTGCAGCCCCTTTATATTCAGTCCGTGTCCCCTCCTCTAATTCCTATAAACCACCGAACTGTCTTTCATATCTATAGTTTTGCTCCTGCCAAAATGTCATATAGAAGAAATCCTACATATGTAACCTTTTGGATCTGGTTTCTTTAATTTAGCAAAATGCCTTTGAGGTTCATCCATATTGTGGCATAAATTTGTAGTTATTCCTTTTTATTGCTGAGTAGTATTCATTGTATGACATAGCACCATTTGTTTATCCATGGATCTATTGAAGGATATCTGGGTTGTTTCCAGTTTTTGGCTATTATGAATTAAGCTCCTATAAATATTCATGTACAGGCTTTTGTGTGAACATAGTTTTCAACTCACCTGGCTAAATACCTAAGAGTGGAATTACTCTTTCTAGCAGTAAGTTTATGTTTAATGTTTTAACAAAGTGCCAAACTGTTTTCCAAAACTGCTACACTATTTTGCATTCTCACCAGCAATGAATGAGTTTTCAGGTGGCTCTGCATCCTCATCAGCATTTGGTATTGCCACTTATTTACTTTAGACAATCTTATAGGTGTACAGTGGTATTCCATTGTCATTTTAATTTTCATTTTCCTAATGACTAATATTGTTGAGCATCTTTCCATGTTTTTATTTGCCATCCACATATTTTCTTTGGTAAAGTGTCTGATCAAATCTTTTGCCCATTTTTTTTTTCTTTTGAGATGGAGTCTCACTCTGTTGCCTAGGCTGGAGTGCAGTGTCATGATCTCGGCTCACTGCAGCCTCTGCCTCCCAGGCTCCAGCGATCCTCCTGCCTCAGCCTCCCGGGTAGCTGGG